>NC_045732.1:45345979-45532871 GCF_009834535.1 Camelus ferus | reverse complement strand
CCAGAAGAAACTGGAGAAACCACAAAATGGAAGATTAACAACATGCTACTGAACAACAAAGGCCACTGAGAACACAGAGGAGAATTTCAAAATATTTAGAAGTAAATGAAAGGAATCTGACATACCAAAATGTATGAGATGTAGCAAAAGCATTTCTAAGAGAAAGTTCATAGAAATAGAGGCCTACTTTAAGAATAAGAAAAACTCAAATTATAAATCTAACTTTAAGCCAAAAGAAACTAGAAAAGATAAAGGAAGCCAAAGTTAGTAGAAGGAAGGCCATAATAAAGATTAGAACACCAATAAATGAAATAGAGATTAAAGGCATAGAAAAGGTCAATGAACAAGAGCTGGTTCTTTGAAAAGAAAAACCAAAGTGACAAACCTTCAGCTAGACTCATCAAGAAAAAGAGAGAGCCAAGAGAGAGAAAAGATTCAAATAAATAAATCAGAAAAAAAGAGAAGTTACAACTGATATCAGGGAAACACAAAGGATCATAAAGACTACTGTGAACAATATGTCAACAAATTGGACAACCTAGAAGAAATGGGTAAATTCCTAGAAACATACAATTTCCCTAGAATGAATCATGAAGAAATAGAAAATCTGAATAGATTGATTACTAGTAAGGAGATTAAATAAGCAATTTTTTTTAAAACTTGCAACAAACAAAAGTCCAGGACCAGATGGCTTCACTGGTGAGTTCTACCAAATATTCAAAGAAGACTTAGTATCTGTATTTCTCAAATGCTTCCAAAAAATTAAAAAGGAAATACTGCCAAACTCATATTAACAAACTGAATTCAACAATACGTTAAAAGGATTGTGCACCATGATCATGTGGAATTTATTCTATGAATGCAAGGATGGCTCAATATCCACAAATCAATCAATATACACCACATTAATAAAATGAAACATAAAAATCATATAATTTCTCAATAGATGCAGAAAAATCATTTCACAAAATTCAACAATCATTTATGCTAAAGACTCTCAACAAAGTGGGTACAGAGGGAATGTATCTCAACATAATAAAGGCCATATATGAAAATCCACAGCAATACCATACTCAACAATAAAAAGCTGAAAGCATTTCCTCTAAGATCAGGAGCAAGACAAGAAGCCCACTCTTCCCACTTTTATTCAACATTAGCATTGGAAGTACTAGTCACACTAATAGAGCAAGAAAAAAAATAAAGGCATCCAAATTGGAAAAGAAGTAAAATTGTTACTATTTGTAGATGACATGATACAATATACAGAAACCCTGAAAACTTCACCAAGAAATCCTGTTAGAACTAATAAATAAATTCAGAAAAGGTGCAGGATACACAATTAGTATACAAAATCTATTGCATTTCAATACACTATATAATTAATGGAAAGACAAATCAAGAAGCAACCTCATTTATAATTGCATCAAAAAGATAAAATACCTAGACATAAATAAACCAGAGATGAAAGACCCATACACTGAAATCTATAAGACATTGGTGAAAGAAAATTGAAGAAGACATAAATAAATAAAATATATTCCTGTGCTCATGGATTGGAATAACTAATATTGCTAAAATATACATATTACCCAAAGCAATCTACAGAGTCAATGTATTCTCTATCAAAATTCCAATGGCATTTTCCACAGACTTACATCAAATAATTGTAAAATTTGTATGGAATCACAAAAGACATGAATAGCCAAAGCAATCTTGAGGAAAAGGGGACAAAACTGGAGGTATTGTGCTCCATGACTTCAGACTATACTACAAAGCTACAGTAACCAAAACAGCATAGTACTGGCACAAAAACAAATGCATACATCAATGGAACAGAATAGAAACCCAGAAGTAAACCCATGTGTTTATGGTCAATTAATCTACAACAAATGAGGCAAGAATATATAGTGGAGAAAAGACAGTCTCTTCAATACGTGGTGCTGGGGAAATGGACAGCTACACGTAAAAGTATGAAATTAGAATTAGTATGAAAATTTCTCACACCATATACAAAAAACAAACTCAAAATGGATTAAAGATCTAAATGCAAGACCTGAAACCCTAAAACTCCTAGAAGAGAACATAGACAGAACACTATTTGACCTAATTTGTAGCAATATTTTTTGGATCTGTCTCCCAAGGCAAAATAAATAAATGGGGCCTAGTTAAACTTAAAAGCTTTTGCACAACAAAGGGAACCATCAACAAAATGTAAAGATAACCTACTGAATGGGAGAAAATATTTGCATATGATATGACTGATAAGGGGTTAATTTCCAAATATACAAACAGCTCATACAACTCAGTATCAAAACAAACAAACAAACAAACAAACAACCTGATTTAAAAATGGGCAGAAGACCTGAATAGACATTTTACAAAGAAGATATACAGATAGCCAACAAGCACATGAAAAGATGCTCCACATTGCTAATCATCAGAGAAATGCAGATCAAAAACTACAAATGAGATATCGCTTCACATGGGTCCAAATGGCTAATCATCAAAAAGTCTACAAATAGCAAATGTTGGAAAGGATTGGAGAAAAGGGAACCCTAGTACACTGGTGGTGCAGCCACTATGAAAAATAGCCTGGAGGTTCCTCAAAAACTGAAAATAGAATTACCATATGATCCAGTAGTCCACACCTGGGCATATACCCAAAGAAAAACGAAAAACACTAATTTGAAAGATATATGCATCCTAATTGTTCATAGCAGCATTATTTACAATTGCCAAGATATAGAAGCAACCTGAGTGTCCATCAACAGATCAATGAGTAAAGAAGTGGTGTGTGTGTGTGTGTGTGTGTGTGTGTGTGTGTGTGTAACTGTCATAAAAAAGAATGAAAAATTGCCATTCGCAACAACAGGGATGGACCTGTAGGTTATTATGCTTTGTGAAATAAGACTGAGAAATATACTGTATATTATCACTTATATGTGGAATCTAAAAAATAAAACAAACTAGTGAATATAACAAAAAAAGAGACCCACAGATATAGAGAACAACTAGTGATTATCAGTGCAGAGAGCAAAGGGAGGAGGGCATGATAGAGGAGGGGACTAAGAGATACAAACTACCAGGTATAAATTAAATAAGCTAAGGATATATTGCCCCAGCATGGAGAAATATAGCCATTATTGTATAACTTTAAATAGAGTATAATCTATTAAAATATTGAATCACTATGTTGTACACCTGAAACTAATATAATATTATAAATCAGATACACCTCAATAAAAAATAATATGACTTTTTGCATAAATTCAAGCCATCCTGTGACACAAGAACTGGAGATTATCCTCAGGGGAAGATATAAATTTTAGAGCTCTATAAGCCAGATTCCTTTCTCTTAAGGGTCAAATCTATTCCAGTTTCTGCCTGGTTTTGTTAAATCAATCTGCAGTGCTTCAAGTAGCTGGTGGTTTTTCAAATAGTAGTTTTAACAAATATTTCATCTAGAGTTTTTAATTGTTATCTGTGGGAAGGTTTAATCTGATGCAATTTATTCTGTCTGCCTTTGCTGAACCAGAACTCTCCCTGCCCTCTCTTTTAACCCAGTCTCATTATCTCTGACTCAGGCTATTGTAATAGGCTCCATGCTGGCTTCCACGTCTCCAGTAGTTCTTGTAATCCATTTTAGGGAGCACTGCCAGAGTGGTTTTTTGAATGTATAAATTTGATCCTTGCATCCTCTGATTATAATTCTTCAGTGCCCTCCCTCTTCCAACATGTACTGAATAAGGTCAAAATTCCTTAGCATGATCAGGATCACGCCTATAACTTCAGCTTTATACTCAGACAGCTGTTTATCCCTCTTGACAGCTATGCTCTAATCATACTGAATTACTTGCAATTTCTTTATTATGCCCTGCTATCTTGTTTGGGGGGCATTTGCACCTTTCCTTCTCCCTAATACTAAAACAAAACATTGAAGAAAATATACTGTGATATAATGATAATGGACAACATTTATTGAGTGCATTCTACATGCCAGGTGCTGTGCTAGGTGTTGCAGGTAAAGGATCCAAGTCCCATGGTCCTCCATGAAAGAATTCACAGGAGTCTCTGGCATCATAGCACACGGCAAGTTTTTATCAGTTGAAGAGATAGCAACGAGGAACAGGACCTCTGTGGACAGCAAAGGAGCTGCATCTGCAGATGGCTGTAATGGCTTTTTTATGCCCTCACCTTCCAGCCTGTGATTGCACGTGTTCAATCATATCTAGAAATCCCTTGTTTGTACATGGGAAGGAAGAGAGAAGGAGGGTGTAAACCAGGGGCCCCAGAACATCCGAGTTTGTTAATCTTCCTCAAGATTTTTTGAGTCCCTTATTTTGAATTCCTCATTCCCCTGCCTGCCTTGCCCCTGACCAGTCCCTATCAGTAGGAGTTTTTGAAGTATTTTCTCATTTAGTCTTTGTGTCAAACTTATGAGGTAAGTGTCTTTGTAATCTTTATTTTACAAATGATAAACCGGGCCCAGAGATGATAAATGGTAGAGCAGAGTTAGTCTAGAATCAGACTATGCTCTACTGTCTCCCAGTCAAGCAAAGTGTACTTACAGGATGTGGGAATGAAAGAACTAAGATCACTCTTGAGAGTTAAGCTGTTGAATTAACATAAGATGAATATTAGCAGAGCTATGCAAATACATCTTAATAAAACAGAATGGCTCCCTTGTCAGCAGGGCTTGACTGTAAACTGATTGAAATCATGGGCATATCTAAAGAAATAATGTGTCAGACAGAAGGGCAGCTGGTCAACTGTGGATGCCACAGAAAAAGCCGCAGAGACAAATGTGAGCAGCTCCCTCCAGACATTTTCCAAAGAATATAGTATTCTAGCCTAAGGACCAAACCCTGGCCACCAGCACACTTATTATGGAGAGGAAGATTTCCAGGTTTCTTGGCCAAAATGTTTTTATATACTTAAATCATACAACTAGTCCCCTTCACTTATATTTCATATTCACTAGATGAGCTTCTCGTTAGAATTTGACTTCTACTCCTTGCATACAGGGAGGAAATGCACAGGTAAGGTTTACATGTATGCTTTACAACCATGAGGGGAACCAGTCTAGGAGAACATATTGAGGATGGTATCACACCTAAGATGGCAGAGAAAGAAGATGGATATATGCTGCTTCCTATGTGATATTACAGGGCCACTAAGTGAAGCAAACCTGGAACCTTTCCTGTCACTAAAACATTTGTTGTGAGAAATTACGTGTCTTATTGTTACATCCATTGACTTGGCATTTTTCTGTTATATGCTACCAAAAGCTACCCAACTTATAGAGTAAGGCAGATGCCAAAGTCTTTAACGACTGTGGGCAGGGGTGGGTGGGAATTATTGGGATGTTGGCAGATGATAACAGTGAAGAGGGGGAGGGTGATATTGTTCATAGGCATGGGCCTCATAAGCAGGGAATTTTTACACAAAAGTAATGGCTGGTGAGGGAAAATGGGAGAGCAAGAAGGATACCGACCTCCCATTCCTGATGTGTGTAGTATGAAAGAAAAACCACTTATAGGAGAATTGTGTGCTAAGGGACCATCTTGGTTGTAGTTATGGCAGGAGATTCATGGAACATTTCAAGAAGAAGCTGAGGGTATTTGGCTGATCACAGGGTGTGAGTTTCAGAGTGCACAGTGGAAGGGTTTGGGCTGCATGAAAAGAGGGGAGGAGTTCAAGATCTGATTAGTTAACGAGTGCAGAGTGATACAAGGTGAGCATCTTGGTAATAATGATGTGCTGGAAATTGCCTGTTTCCTCTCAGTTTCATGCTATGCTTTTCTCCTGTAAATGATATTCTCAATTGTCCTTGCCAACTTGGGCTTTGCCTAGTTGGAAACACTGGTTGGAGACTGGAGTACAGAAGGAGGTATAACCTAGGATAATTCTCCCTTTCTCTCCTTCAGGGGGCATTTTCTCACAGTGGCTGCATCTTCCTTCATAATTTCAGCCCTCCATTGGATATCTCCATCAGGACCCAGATCCCACCAGCTGGCCTAGGATTTACCTCCTCCTGTGTGTCCTACCAGCTCAAGGGATGGTAGAAGCTTCCTGCTACAATTAATCTGCATTTCTTTGTGATCCTCTGTCTAGCTTATCAGCTCTTCATAACCTCTGTTACTATTTCCTGTATTAAATTTCCTCTGTTTTAAATATCAAGAGTGGTTTGGGGTTTTTTTCTCTGACTGATGCCAGTACCTACAGTGGCTTGACTATGACTGGTACTGCACCCTTTCCAAAAATCATATTAGATTTTGCATTCAGTGTTTAGGCCAGGAACTAGTCCCACATGGGTTAGCCTGGTCTCCCTGGTTTTACTTTCATAAGGAGTATGTCTTAAGGACCAGAAAATCTTCCTGGGTCAATTTAATCCTGATGGTATTGTTTGAACTCTTTAGAACCCCATTAGTGGGGAGGGTATAGCTCAATGGTAAAGCACATGCTTAGCATGCACGAAGTCCTGGGTTCAATCCACAGTACATCCATCAAAAATAAATAAATAAAGGAAATAAATAAATAAACTTAATTACCCCCCTCCTAAAAAACCAATTTTTAAGATATTATTATTTTAAAGAACCTATTGAGATACTAGGATGGCCTCTTTATGGGATGACAGTTCATTTTCTGGAGGTCTGTTAAGTGGGCAAGCATGGGATTTAAAAGCTGGAAATGTTCCTGATGTAATAGACATTATTGGATACTTTGAAATTTGGAGGATATCTTTACTATCACATGGTACCATCCAACAAATTTAAATTGTCACATCTACCTCTATGTCCCACACAGGCTCCACTGAAAACCAGGCCTGATCCTACTCAAAGTCTTAGTTTTGAACTGCTTTTCTTATCCCACATTCTTGCTCTGTTTTCTATCCTCATGATTGCTGATCTTACCACTGGTTTCCATTATGGCCTTTAACTGGATAAACTCTTGATTTCACTGGCTTCAACATTTATCTCTTCATTGGCCACAAATCTAGACTCCTCCTCCTCTAGCTATGCTGTCTTTGGCTGTTTTAGGTAACTCCTTGTCCCTCCTACCCTTTTGGCCCAGCCTATCCAAGCTACTTGGCCACCTTGCCTCAGGGTCCTATGGACAGTGCCCGACTAAGTTTTCTTCAAGCCCTGCAAATTGGATCATAACTGTTGCGAGAGGTGCATCTAAGTCACTTGTGAAAAGAGGTCATTCAACTTTGAATATAATGGTCACATTTTTTCTTCTTTTCTGACCCAGCATTTCTCTGGGGTATCATTCCTTCTGAATTCAGTTCATGTGATCTGGATGGGGAAAACCATCCCATTTGCCATACTCAAGGGTAGGGAAAATGACTTAGGCCTGGCTAATTAGAGTCCTTCCTTGGACAAAGTAATTAGTCCAGGATGGGTTAATAAAAGTATGGCCAATGTGCTGGGACACTTCTTGGTCAACAAGACAACGTAGTAGGACCACAAGCTCTCCTCTCTGCATGACTACAAACAACACCACAACTAACTGCTAAACAACCATTGGGGAAAAAAACACTGGAAGATAGCAAAAAACATCTTCAACTTGAAACAGAAAGAGAGAACTACAGCAAGACAGTAAAAAGGGGTGTGTTCATGACATAATCAGGCCCCATACCCCCCAGGTGGGTGACCAACAAGTTGAAGAATAATTAAGTCACAGAGGCCATCCCACAGGGGTGAGAGTTCTAAGCCCCATATCAGGCTCCCCAGCTTGGGGTTACAGCATTGGGAGGAGGAGGAGACCCCAGGATATCTGGTTTTGAAGGCCAGTGGGGCTTAACTCTAGGACCCCCATGGGACTGGGGAAAACAGACTTCATTCTCTTGGGAAGCATACACAGAATCTCACGTGTGCCAGGTCCAAGGGCAGAGGTAGTGTTTTCATGAGAACCTGCCTGCTGGATTTGGAGGGTCTACTGGGGAGGTAGGGGACAGGCTGTGCCTCACTCAGGGGACATAAAAGCTGGTGGCAGACAATCTGGGAGTGTTCATCTACATGAGATTTCCTGGAGGCTGACATCTTGATTGGATCATTGGCACCAAGATCTAGCTCCACCCAATAGCCTGTTGGCTTCAGGGCTGGAAAACCTCAGGCCAAACAACATAGTAGGTGGAAACACAGCCCCACTCACCAGCAGATTTCCTGATCCACAAACACCTCTAGAGAGGCTGTACCCACCAGAGGTCCAGGACCAAGCTTCACCCAGCAGTGGGCAGGCACCAGCTCCTCCTGCCAGGAAACTTGCATAATCCTCTAGTCCGGCCTCATCCACCAAGGGGCAGATATCAGAAATAAGAAAACAACAACCTCAAAGTCTGTGAAGGAACCCACAAACAGAGGCCAGACTCTACGCTGGGAATGGCTGGACCCTGGTCCTTGAGTGACAAGAGAGGAGTGTACTGCTGGGACACATAGGACATCTCCCACAGAAAGCCACTTCTCCAGGGTTGAGAAATGCAACTAACCTATCTAAAGATACAAACAAAAGATAGACAATATGAGGCAGCCAAGGAATATCTGCCAGACTAAGGCACAAGATAAAATCTCAGAAGAAGTAAGTGATGAGGAGATAGGTGATTTATCTGAGAAAGAGTTTATAATAATGATGGCAAAATTGTTCAGAGCACTCAAGAGGACTATAGATGCACAGAGTAAAGTTTTTATCAAAGAGTTGGAAAATATAAAGGATAACCAAACAGAGTTGAAGAATAAAATCACTGAAATGAATAACACACTGGAAGGAACTAAGAATAAACTAAATGAGGCAGAAGAGCAGATCGGTGAGCTAGAAGACAGATTAGTGGAAATCACTACTTCAGGACAGTAAAAGAGAAAAAAGAATGAAAAGAAATGAGGGTAGTTTAAGAGAACTCTGGGACAACATGAAGCACACTAACATTCACATTATAAGGGTCCCAGGAGAGAGAGAGAAAGGACCTGAAAAAAATTTTTGAGAGACAATAACCAAAAACTCCCCCAACTTGGGGAAGGAAATAGTCATCCAAGTCCAGGAAGCACAGAGAGTTCCACACAGGATCAACCCAAAGAGAAACACACCAAGGCACAGAGTCATCAAATTGACAGCAATTAAGGATAAGGAGAAAATATTAAAATTAGCAAGAGAAAAGGAACAAATAACCTACAAGGGAACTCCTGTAAGGTTATCAGCTGATTTTTCAGCAGAAATTCTACAAGCCAGAAAGGAGTGGCACAATATATTTAAAGTGATTAAAGGGGAAAATGTACAACCAAGAATACTCTATCCAGCAAGGCTCTCATTCAGATTGATGGACAAATCAAAAGCTTCACAGATAAACAAAAGCTAAAAGAATTCAGCACCACCAAACCAGCTTTACAACAAATGTTAAAGGAACTTCTCTAGTCATCAAACCATAAGGTAGGGGAACAAAAATAAGAAAGAGGAAAAAAAGACCTACAAAAGATTGCTTTGGCAGTTTGGAGTCTTTTATGGTTCCATATAAATTTTGGAATTGTTTGTTCTAGTTCTGTGAAAAATCTATTTTGACAGGGGTTGCATTGGATCTATAGATATCTTTGAGTAGTACAGCCATTTTGATAGTGTTGATTCTTCCAATCCAAGAGCACAAGATATATTTCCATTTCTTTGTACCATCTTCAATTTCCTTCATCAGTGTTTTACAGTTTTCAGAGTATAAGTAACCTCCTTGGTTTAGTTTATTTCTAGGTATTTTGTTGTTTTTGATGCAATAGAAATGTTTATGCCAATTATAAAATTCTGGTTTTTGAAGTAAAAAAAAGTGAATGAAAGGCCACAATTTGCAAAATATCCTTCCTTTATGTGTGGGTTGTATTCCATTGCATATATATGATGCATCTTCTCTATCCATTCATCTATTCAAGTGCATTTAGGATGCTTCCATATCTTGGTAATTATAAATAATGTTGCTACTTAAAAAAAAAAAAGACACTGGATTTTGTTCTCCTCTTGCTACTTTTGCCTCCTGACTAACTTCCCCAAGTGGCTCTGTGTGGTATGGTGTACCTTTCCTCTTGGGAATTGTAACAACTCTTCTTTCAAGTTAAAAAGAAGTAAGGCCTGTGAAATTTCTCCTTGGTATTTTTGCTAGAACTGTTGGGAAAGATGCACTCTTACTCTCTGAGATCAAAGACATTAATGGATCATGTAAGTCTGCAGCTAATAGAGGCTGCCTTTATCACCACAAACCCAAGGACAAAAAAAGCAAAGAAAAATCAAGCCAAGAGACAGAGGGACATAGATATTTGGTGATATCAATTTAGGCCTGGATCCAACTGTACATGTAGCCAGTTGTACTCCTACACTTCTTCTTTTGTCTTATACCACTTTTGCTTGGGCTTCTGTCACTTGCAACCAAGAGAGTTTTGACTGCGGCACTTAAATTCTTACTTTTCAAATTTCACCTTAGGGACATATTGATACAAATAAGCCAGAAAAAATTAGACATGTTCATGCTATGTGAAGTCATAGAATTTATGAAGGTGTGATTAAGGCAAATTGTAGCTTTCTGCCCATCTCTGCCTTCCCTACCACAATTCATAAATTTCTGGAAGACACAGGTAAACTATAGAGGCTAAACCTATTTGAGAGTTGCCTATATCTGATCTGGAAGACACTCCTTTTTCTTCTCCTGGATCCTCTGGAGATTTTCCTTGTTGGAGAGTTTGGCTTCCTGAAAGTAATCCAAGGCTTGAGATCAGAAGTCACATATGGCATTATTAAGGACCAAAGTCATAAAGAGTGCACAAGGATTAAGAGAGAAGAAAAGATAGCTATGGTCTAAGATAATCCTTTCCAGAGTCTGAGTTCATATTCTTTGGTTTTGAGGAGGCAGTTTGGTAAAGTATAAAGAACATGGGTTTTGGAATCACATATATTCCAGTTTTATCTCTGCCATTTCCTATTTGGATGGCCCTGAAAAAACTACTTAACTTGTCTAAGCTTTAGTTTCTCCAGCTATAAAATGAGGAATGTACCCTGCACGGTTGCCTATGAAGAGTAACTAAGATATCAAAACCTATAGTTGAGATGAGTGCAGTAACTTTCTAACAAATATCCTGCTATTCTTGCTCCCTACCACCCATTCCTCAAACAGTAGCCAGAAAGTTAAAATTTAACTTAATTGAATTATAATTTACGTATAATAGATGATTCAATAATACAATTTGATGGTATGATGGACAAATTTATGCACCTATGAAACCACCACAATCAAGATACAGAACATTTTCATCACCCCCAAAAGATTTCTCATGCCTCTTTTCAGCCCATCCCTCACTCTACCCAGAGCACCATAACCAGAGTGACTTTTAAAACAGGTAACTCAGATCATGCTACCCCGCTGCTTCATGCCCATCAATAGCTTCCCATACCTAAGAAAATTAAATCTAAATTCTTTACCATGTCCTTTCAAGACCTTTTGTTTTGAATCTTGCTATTTCTTATCATAGGGTCCCCCTATATTTACCATGCTTTAGCCACACTGGCCTCCTCTGTGTTCAGGAAGCTTATCAAGCCCTTTCTTACCTCTAGGCCTTTGCTGTTGTTTCCTCTATTTGATATCCTCTTTCCCCAGTTATAATCACCTCACTGGCTTGTCATCTTTCAGGTTTCAGTTTAAATACCACTACTTCAGAGTAGTCTTCCATGATCCTCCATCAAAAAGGAACTCTTCTAATTACTCTTTTTCAATACCCTGTTTCTTTCTTTCTTTTTTTTTTTTTTTCTAAATTGAAGTATAGTCAGTTTACAATGTTGTGTCAATTTCTGGTGCATAGCACAATGTTTAAGTCATATATATATATATATATATATATATATATATATATATATATTCCCTTTCATATTCTTTTCCATTATAAGTTACTACAAGATATTAAATATAGTTCCCTGTGCTATACTATAGAAACTTGTTTATCCTATATATAGTAGTTAGTATCTGCAAATCTCGAACTCCCAATTTATCCCTTCCCACTCTCTTTTCCCCCTGGGAACTGTAAGTTTGTTTTCTATGTTTGCGAGTCTCGTTTCTTTCTTTCACAGCCCTCATCTCATTTATTTGCTTACATGTAGTGTCTGTCTCATTCAATTGACTATGGTATCCATGATATAGAGAGCATAAATCTTTTGCTTCTCATTGTATCTGCAGTGTCCAGCACACAGTAGGGACTCAATAAATTTTTTTCAGTGACTTAATGATGCATTAACATCTAGAAGAGTTCCTGGCATATAGCGTGCAGTAAATATTCAGTTCCTCTGCCAACTCCTATCTCATCTTACTCTGCATGATAAAGACCATATATGAAAAACCCAAACATAATATCAAATTCAATCATGAAAGGCTAAAAGCTCTTCCCCGAAGACCACAAACAAGATAAGGATGGCTGCTTTAACCACTTCTATCCAACATGTTATTGGAAATTGTATCTAGAGAAATTAGACAAGAAAAAGAAATTAAAACCATCCAAATGGGAAAGGATTTGTAAAATTATCTGTTTACTGATGACATGACATTATATATAGAAAACCTTAAAGATTACACACTAACATACACACACACACACACGCACAAACTATTAGGTCTAATAAATGAATTCAGCAAATTTTCAGGATAAAAAATCAAAACACAAAATCAGTTACATTTATACATTAGCAATCAAAAATCCAAAAAGAAAATTAAGAAACAAGTCCATTCACAACAGTATTAAAAACAATACAATATTTGGGGAGAAATTTAACAAAGGAGACAAAAATCTCATACACTGCAAACCAAAAAATTATTGCATGAAAACTAAAAAATTAGTGCAAAGAGGGAGTGATCAAAGTACTGAAGGAACTAAAAGAGATAGTGTTTAGAGATATAAAATATGTCAAAAATGAAATGGAAGCTATAAAGAAGAGCCAAGAAAAATTGGAAAACTCATTTGCTGAGATGAGAGCTAATCTAAAGGCTGTACAAAGCAGGCTAGATAATGCAGAGGAACAAATAAGTGAACTAGAAGACAGGAAAACAGAAAACACCCAATCAGAACAGATGAGAGAAAAACAAATAAAAAATAATGAAAACAATATAAGGGACCTATGGGATAACATAAAGCGTGCCAATCTACACATAATAGGGGGTCCAGAAGAGGAAGAAAGAGCAAAGGGGAATGAAAAGGTATTTGAAGAAATCATGACTGAAAGCTTCCCAAACCTAAAGAAGGAATCAGATATCCAAGTACAGGTAGTTCAGAGAGTTCAAAACAGGAAGAACCAAAACAGACCCACACCAAGACATCATAATCAAGATGGCCAGGGTCAAGGATAAAGAAATGATCCTAAAGACAGCAAGAGAAAAACAAAGAGTGAGTTACAAGGGAACCCCCATAAGGCTTTCAGCTGATTTCTCTACACAAACATTACAGACCAGAAGGGAGTGGCAAGATATATTCAAAGTCCTGAATGAAAAAAAAGATGCAGCCTAGGATATTTTACACAGCAAGGCTATCGTTTAGAATAGAAGGAGAGATAAAGAACTTCACAGACAAGCAAAAACTAGAAGAGTTCAGCAACACTAAACCCATGCTAAAAGAAATATTGAGAGGTCTACTCTAAATAGAAAAGAAGCAGTATGCTACAGAAATGAGAAAATCATAACTGGAAAGGTGATAATGAATTACATGTATTACCATGAATTACAAAGAGAATAAACATGAAATTGTAAAGGAAGACATCTAAATCATTAAGAGTGGGAGAGGAAAGCAAGAAAGTAGTTTTTTTGTTTGTTTTTTTTTTAATTTTTTTGTTCTCGGTAGGATGGGTTTGAGCTTATGTTACTATCTGTTTAATACAAATAGTTATACTGATGGGTTAATAGGCTTACAAAAAAGGGTAACCACAAGCCAAAAACTTACAAGGGAGTCACAAAAACTAAATAAAATCCAAGATAATAGAAAGGAAAATTATCAAATCACAAAAGGAAGAAGAAAGGAACAAAGAGGAAATACCAAATCAACTGCAAAAATAAGTTCAAAATGGCAACAAACACACATCTATCATTAATTACTTTAAATGTTAATGGACTAAATGCTCCAATCAAAAGAAACAGAGTGGCAGACTAGATAATAAAGCAAGAGCCTTCAATATGCTGCATACAAGAGGCCCACTTTAGTGACAATGACACATATAGATTGAGAGTGAAAGGATGGAAAAGGATATTCCATGGAAATGGAAAAGCCAAGAAAGCAGGTGTAGCAATATTGATTTCAGACAAAATAGACTTTAAAACAAAGGCCATAAAGAAAGGTAAAGAAGGACATTTTATAATGATTAAAGGAGTAATATAAAAGGAGGATATTACACTCATTAATATATATGCACCCAATAGAGGAGTACTTAAGTACATAAAACAATTGCTAACAGAGATAAAGGGGGAAATTGATGGGAATACGATCATTGTCAGAGATTTTAACACTGCATTAACATCACTAGACAGATCTTCCAGACAGAAAATAAATAAGGCAACAGAGAAATTAAATGATACAATAGGAAAATTAGATTTGGTGGATATTTTCAGAGCATTACACCTTCCCAGAATAGGATATACATTCTTTTCAAGTGCACATGGAACATTTTTTAGGATTGATCATGCACTTGGGCACAAAAGAAGCCTCAACAATTTTAAGGACACATAAATTAACTCAAGCACCTTTACTGACCACAATGCCATGAAACTAGAAATCAACTACAGAAAAACAAAGGGAAAAAAATGAAAGCATGAAGATTAAACAACATGCTATTAAAAAAAAACCAATAAGTCAATGATGAAATCACACTTGAAATTAAAAAATACCTTGAGACAAATGATAATGAAAACACAACCACACAAAAATTATGGGATACACGAAAGGCAGTGCTAAGAAGGAAGTTTATAGTGATACAGGCCTTCCTCAATAGAGAAGAACAGTCTCAAATAAACAATCTAACCCACCAGATAAAAAATTAGGAAAAGAAGAGCAAAAACCCCCAAAAGCTGACAGAAGGAAGGAAATAATAAAGATCAGGGAGGAAATAAATAAAATAGAGATTAAAAAAAATAGAAAAAATCAATCAAACCAAAAGCTGGTTTTTTGAAAGAGTAAATAAAATTGACAAACCTCTGGTGAAATTCACAAAGAAGAGAAAAGAGAGCACAAATGGGCAAAATAAGAAAGGAAAATGGAGAAATTACAACAAATAACATAGAAATACAGAATATCATATGAGGATATTATGAAAAACTATATGGAACCAAAATGGATAATCTAGAGGAGATAGACAAGTTTCTGGAATCATACAATCCACCAAGACTGAATCAAGAAGAAACTGACCACTTGAACAAACAGATCACTAGAAATGAAACTGAATTAGCAATAAAAAAAAAAAAAAAAAAAAAAACCTCCCTACAAATAAAAGTCCAGGACCGGGTGGCTTCACTGGGGAATTCTACCAAACATGCAGAGAGGAACTCATACCAGTCCTTCTCAAACTCTTCCAGAAGATTGAAAAGGAGGGAATATTCCCAAACTCATTCTATTAAGCCACCATCACCCTGATGCCAAAACCAGGCAAAGACACTACTGAAAAAGAGAATTAAAGGCCAATATCACTGATGAACACAGATGCCAAAATCCTTACCAAAATATTAGCAAATAGAATCCAACAGCACACACACACAAAAAAGATTATACAACATGACCAAGTGGGGTTCATCCCAGGGGCACAAGGCTGGTTCAACATATGCAAATCAATCAATGTAATGCATCACATCAACAAGAGAAAGGACAAAAACCACATGATCATCTCAATAGAGGCAGAAAAAGCATTTGATAAAATTCAACACCTATTTATGATAAAAACTCTCACCAAAGTGGGTATAGAGGGAACATATCTCAACATAATAAAATCTATATATGACAAACCTACAGCCAGCATGGTATTCAATGGTGAATAACTCCAAAGCTTCCCACTAAAATGTGGGACAACACAAGGATGCCCACTATCACCACTCCTATTCAACATAGTCCTGGAAGTCCTAGCCACAGCAATCAGGCAAGAGAGAGAAATAAAAGGGATCCAAATTGGAAAAGAAGAGGTAAAAGTGTCACTATATGCAGATGACATGATACTATATATAGAAAACCCTAAAAAGTCCACACAAAAACTACTAGAACTAACTGAAGAATTCAGCAAGGTAGCAGGTTACAAGATTAACGTTCAAAAATCAGTTGCATTTCTTTACACTAACTATGAATCAACAGGAAAAGAAAGTAAAGAAACAATCCCTTTAAAATAACACCCAAGGTAATCAAACACCTAGGAATAAATCTAACCAAGGAGGTGAAAGACTTATACATGGAGAACTATAAAACATTGATGAAGGAAATGAAAGAAGACTTTAAAAAATGGAAAGATATCCCATGCTCCTGGTTTGGAAGAATCAATATTCTTAAAATGGTCATACTGCCCAAGGCAATCTACAGATTTAATGCAATCCCTATCAAATTACCCAGGACATATTTCACAGAACTACAACAAATCATAATACAATTTATATGGAACCACAAAAGACCTAGAATTGCCAAAGCATTACTGAAGAGAAGGAAAGAGGCTGGAGGAATAACTCTCTCAGACTTCAGGCAATACTATAGAGCTACAGGCATCAAGACAGCATGATATTGGTACAAAAACAGACATATGGTTCAATGGAACAGAATAGAGAGCCCAGAAGTGAACCCACAAACTTTTGGTCAACTAATCTTCAACAAAGGAGGCAAGAATATACAATGGAATAAAGACAGTCTCTTCAGCAAATGGTGTTGGGAAAACTGGACAGCAGCATATAAATCAGTGTGGCTAGAACACTCCCTTACACCACACACAAAAATAAACTCAAAATGGATCAGAGACTTAAACATAAGACAAGATACAACAAACCTCCTAGAAGAAAACATAGGCAAAACATTATCTCACATACATGTCAAAAACATTCTCCTAGGGCAGTCTACCTGAAATAAATGCAAAAATTAACAAACGGGACCTAATTAAGCTTACAAGCTTCTGCACAGCAAAGGAAACCATAAACAAAATGACAACTAATGGAATGGGAGAAAATTTTTGCAAAAGATCAAAGGCTTGATCTCCAGAATATATAAGCATCTCATACGACTTAATAAGGAAAAACCCAATTCAAAAATGGGCAGAAGACCTAAACAAGCAATTTTCCAAGGAAGAAATACAAGTGATCAATAGGCACATGAAAAAATGCTCAGTATCACTAATTATCAGAGAAATGCAAATCAAAACTATAATGAGGTTTCACATCACACCAGCCAGAATGGCCATCATTCAAAAGTCCACAAATGACAGATGCTGGAGAGGCTGTGGAGAAAAGGGGACCCTCCTACACTGCTGGTGGGAATGCAATTTGGTGCAGCCACTGTGGAAAACAGTATGGAGATTCCTCGGAAGACTAGGAATAGACTTACCATATGACCCTGTAATCCTGCTCCTGGGCATATATCCAGAGGGAACTCTACTTCAAAAAAGACACCTGCACCCCAATGTTCATAGCAGCACTGTTTACAATAGCCAAGGCATGGAAACAGCCTAAATGTCCATCGACAGATGACTGGATTAAGAAGTGGTATATTTATACAATGGACTACTATTCAGCCATAAAAACATGACAACATAACGCCATTTGCAGCATCATGGATGGGCCTGGAGAATGTCATTCTAAGTGAAGTCAGCAAGAAAGAGAAAGATTGCTCATATGTGGAATCTAAGGGAAAAAAAGTTTATACTGTATAAAAGTTTATACTGTATAGCCCAGGGAAATATATTCAATATCTTGCAGTAACTCAGGGTGAAAATGAATATGAAAATGAATATAAGTATATTCATGTATGACTGAAGAATTGTGCTGTACACCAGAAATTCACACAACATTGTAACCTGACTATAAGTCAATAAAATTTTTTAAAAATCATAAGTTATTCCTATGAAATATTTTAAGCCAATAATCTGAAATCTTAAACAAAATGACCAATATCCTGGGCAAACATAACTTAACAAAAGTGGCTCCAGAGAAAATAGAAAACATGAATAGACCTTTGAACTTTAAAGCAGTGAATCAGTAGGTAAAATTCTACCACAACTCTCATTCCAAATCCCACAACCCAGATGATTTCAAAGGTGGCTTCTATCAACATTCAAGAAACAGATAAACCTAATTTCACACAAAACCTGTTTAGGGAATAGAAAACTAAGAAAAATCCTCCCACAATTCATTTTATGAAGCTTTATAACCTTGACAACAAAATAGACAAGAAGATTAAAAGAAAAAGTGTGGGAGGGTATAGCTTAGCAGTAGAGTACATGCCTAGAATGCACATAGGTAATGGTTGTTTATATTTATCTAAGTTTCTTTGCTCATTATTTTTTCATAAAAAAATCATCTTTCATCTCATTCTTTCCAGTAATTTGTTTGAGATCTTTTAGTGAGAATCTGATATTACATATCTGAAAATGTCTTTTATTTAGCTCTTATTTATCAATATTAGCTTTTCAAGGATGGATATTCCTGATCGACAGATATTTCCCCTTGGCACTTTGAAAAAAATTATCCCCTTATCTTCTGGCTTTGGTTGTTGCTTTTGAGAAGTCTGCTCTCAGTTTAATAGTCATTCTTTGTAGATAATCCATTATTTCTCTGTGGCCCCTTTTCAGACATTCTCTATCATTTTACTACAATGGGTCTATACACAGTTTTATTTATATTTGTTTTGCCTGGGATTTGTTGTAATTTCCAAATCTAAGGATTCATGTTGTTCTTCAATAAAAGAAATTTATCATACATTATTCTTTAAATTTTGCTTCTCTCTCATTTTCTGCATTCTCTCCATCTAGAAATGCAACTGGATTTATGTTCAATTTTCTCATTCTATCATCCATATCTTTTAATTTCTCATTTATAATTCCTATTACTTTCTTTCTGCTGCATTCTGAGCAATTTCTTCAGCTCTACTTTTCTGATCACTAACAGTCTCTTTATTTCTGTCTAATTTGCTATTTAATCTGCCCACTGACTATTTTAAATTGATAGCTACATTTTTAATTGAAGTATAGTTGATTTACAATATTGTATTATTTTTTGCTGTACAGCACAGTGATTCAGTCATACATATATATGTATTCTTTTCCATATTCTTTTTTGTAATAGATTACTGTAGAATATTGAATATGGTTCCCTGTGCTATGCCATAAGAACTTGCTGTTTATCTGTTTTATTAATCTGCTATATTTGCATCTGTTTGTCTACTTTATATACCTGTGATATTTGTATCTGCTAATCCTAAACTCTTAATTTATCCCTCCCGTCCTTCACTTTGGTAACCATAAGTTTGTTTTCTATGTCTGTGAGTCTCTTTTTATTTTGTAAATAAGTTCATTTGCATCTTTGTTTTTAGATTCCACACATAAGTCATATCTTGTGATATTTGTCTTTCTCTGTCTGACTTCACTCAGTATGATAACCTCTAGGTCCATCCATGTTGCTACAGAATTACATTTTTCACTCTAGAAAATGCATTTGGTTCTCTTAAAAAGTTACCTAGACTTCCATGACACCAGACTTGGTAGTGTAGACTAATTCATCCCTGCTCTCCTTGCTACAATTACAAATCCAAGAAACAACACACAAGGTAACAAAAAGAGAATTCTGAAAGGTGGAAAGAGGACAGTGAAGTGGTTAGAGACTCAGGGACTTGAGGAAAAGTACATCAGCAGGGCATCTAACAATCCCCTACCCAACAGAAGTTGGCTCAGGCCTATCAATAACTGATCCCCAGATTAGCAACACAAGGTGACCCAGGTAGGTTTATTTCTTCCCCAGATGGAACAAGAGCTTCAGTGACAACCCTAAGTGAGCTCGGCAGCATTGGCAAGGTGGATCAATGGGCATCACCTTTGACAATAAGTGGCCGAAGCAAGCCTCTCCTTCCACACCAGGTCCAAGACTCCCCTCCTCCAGAGAGACAATATGTGGCCAGACAGTATCAGCAAGGAGTATCCCACTGTAACATATGACCTAGATCTAGAAACCCATGGGCTTGAGACTCATCGTCCCCAACCAGAGACATGGGGCATGGCAGCTCAGGGGGCACCAACAAGGAAAATCCCATTGCAACAGGCTGTCTTGGCCTGAAACCACTCTCATCTCTCACAGAAAAGGGGAAATCCTGCTACAAGAAGCACCTTGCCAGAAACCAATCTCCTTCCCCCACAGAACCAGAGACTTCCTGCCACAACAGGTGAGAGGTAGTGCCAGGCAAGGGGGACCTCACCACAACAAATGGCTTGGACCAGGAAGAACTCTTCATCCCTGTGGTTACAGAATTCCTTTCCCTATCTAGATGCACTAGGCAGCCTGACCATGGGAAAAGTTCTTCCACCTTCTCAGAGACCAATAGGAACCCAAGCAGCACCAAATAAACAAAGCAGATGAAAAGAGAATAGCAAGGGCTATGAAAATTAAATTAGCATTGGAACCAGAGCCTACAAAAGTAAGCCAGGATCTGTGTGCTATACCTAAACAGGATGAACTGCTTGCTAAAATAAAAGATTTAAATAGGACCCAGAGTCTCTTAACATAATAGCCAAAATGTCCAAGATACAATAAAAAAAAAATCTGGCTTTTTGTAAGAAGAATCAGAGCCAGAAAAATCACCACATGAATGAGAAAAAAACAATCAAATAACACCACCACCAAGATGAATCAGATGTTGGAACTATCTGTCAAGGATCATAAAACAGCTATCATAAAAATGCTTCAGCAAGTAGTTACACATTCAGTGGAAACAAGTGAAAAAATAGAAAATCCCAGAAAATAAATGGAAGATACAAAAAAAAATGGAAATTATGGAACTGTAAAGTACAATATAGAAATTTAAAACTTGCCACATGGGTTCAATAGTAGAGTGGAGATGACAGAGGATCGAATCAGTAAATTTTAGGACTGGTTAGTAGAATTTACCACATCTGAACAACAGAGACAAACGGATTGAAAATAAAATGAAGAGAATCACAGATGCTTGAGGGACAGTGACAAAAATCTAACATTTTTTTCATCAGAGTCCTAAACTGAGAGGAGAATGAGAATGCAACTGGAAGAGTATTTGAAAAGTAATGTCTGAAAACTTCCTAAAATTGGTGAAATACATAAACCTACACATGCAAGAAGCTGACAGAACCCCATAAAAGATAAACCCAAAGAAATACAAATCAAGGCACATCACAAATAAACACCAAAAGATGAGTCCATAAAAGGAAAATTTGATAAATTGAACTTCATTGAAATTAAAAACTGTTGCTTTGCGTAAGACTTTTAAAAGGATGAAAAAACAAAGACTGGGAATCTTAATTGCAGACCACATATCCAACAAACGATTCATATCTAGAATATATAAAGAACTCTCAAAAGTCAATAATAAAAAAAAGTAATCAATCCAATTAGAACATGTGCAACAAACATGAATAGATCTTTTACTAAAGATTAGATACAAGGGCAAATAAGCACAGCAAAAAGTGTTCAACATTATTAGTCATTAGGGACATGCTAATTAAAACCACAATGAGTGAGCCACAATGAGCCATTCATATCAGAATGGCTAAAAGAAAAATAGTGACAACACCAAATGCTAGCAAGGATGCAAATAAACTGAATCAGTCATACATTGCTGGTGGGAATGTAAAATAGTAAAACCACCTCAAAAGCAGGTTGGTAGTTTCTTTTAAAAACTAAGCATACAATGACTACATGACACAGCAATTGCATTCTTGGGCATTAATCCTAGAGAAATGAAAACTTATGTTGACACAAAACCCTGTATACAAATGTTCATAGCATTTTTACTCATAGTATCCAAAAACTGGAAACAATCCAGATATCCTTCATCAGGTGAGTGGATAAACAGACTGTGTTACATCCATATTGTGGAACAATAAAAAGGGAAAAAAAAACTATTGATAAAAACAACTACTTAGATAAAGCTACAGGGAATTATGTTGAGTGAAAAAAGTTAACCCTGTAAGGTTACATACTGTAGGATTCCATCTATATAGTACCTCTGAAATGATTAAATTAATTGAGATTAAAAAGAGATTAGCAGTCACCAAGAATTAGGGAGAGGCATGGAGGCAGGAGAGTGGTGGGTATTTTTTATAAAACGGCAATATAAGGGATCCTCATGGTGATGGAACCATTCCATATCTCAGCTGTGGAGGTGGATACGTGAATCACACATGTGATGAAACTGCATAGAATTAAATGCATACACATACAAACACACACATATATACACACACACACGAATACAAGTAAAACTGGGAAAATCTTAATAAAATTGGTGCATTATAGCAATGCTAATATCTTGGTTATGATGTACTATAGTTTAGCAAGCTGTCACCCTTGGGGGAAACTGGGTAGAGGGTACATGAGTTCTCTCTGCATTTCTTACAACTGTATGTGAATCTACAATGATTTCCAAATAAGATCAATTTTAAAAGAACTGTAATAAGTGTGGAATATCCATATAACGAAATATTATTCAGCAATAAAAAGATACCAACTTCCAGAATGGCAGTATGAGGAATGCTCTGAGCCCTCTGCCCAGAGAAAGAACAATCTCATTGCTGAAAATTATTTTTAAAACAACCATTTAAAGTCTATGGAAATTGTTTTTAAGGGTATACACCAAATGGAGAAACATCTATTCAAAAAAAATGTATGATAGTGAGGGTCTGTGGTCTTTGAGCCATTACAAACTCCCTTATCAGCACCCCAGCTCCTACACCAGTCATGTGTGGCCAAGAAGACAGGCCTCTCTCTCCATCTCTACCTGTAGGTCGCCATCTGGCACTATGGTTTCATCTTTGGAAGGGCAACCCGATAGCATCTCTCATCCCCCCAAGATTCATATTACAGAAGCTCTAATTTGGGCAAACATTGCCAAGAAGACCAGTCTCCTTTCCCCAAGACAGGCTGAGAAAGCTGGGTCCCAAATGTCCTTGTTCCAGCTTATTTAAAGGGTAAAGGGGAAAGTTCAGAAGGGGCTACAGCCTCAGCTGTGAGCCCTGCTGATAGAGCAATAGAGTCGTGGTAGGAGAAGAATCAGGCTACTGCCCCCAACCCCAACTCTTTTATAAAGGCACAGAGGTTCTTCCCAAGAGACAGATCATAAGAACAGAGAGTTCACACTTACAGGGGCAATTAATCTACAACAAAAGAGGCAAGAGTATATTATGGAGAAGACAGCCTCTTCTATAAACAGTGTTGAGAAAACTGGACAACTACCTGCAAAAGAATCAAACTGAACTACTCTCTCACACCATACACAAAAATAAATTCAAAATGGATTAAGACCTTTAAAAAGGTAAGACCTGAAATCATAAAACTTCTAGAAGAAAACATAGGCAATACACTCTTAGACATTGGTCTTAGTAATATTTTTTTGTATATGTCGCCTCAGGGAAGGGAAACAAAAGCAAAAATAAACAAATGGGATTATATCAGACTGAAAAGCTTTTGCACAGTGAAGGAAACTATCAACAAAATGAAAAGGCCTACTGAATGGAAGAAAATATTTGCAAATGATAAGGGGTTAATATCCAAAATATACAAAGAACTCACAACTCAACATCAAAAAGTAAACAATTCAATTAAAAAATGGGCAGAAGACATGAATAGATATTTTTCCAAAGAAGACATACAGATGGCCAACAGGTACATGAAAAGATGCTCAACATCACTAATTATTAGAAAATGCAAATCAAAACCACAATGAGATAACACATCACACCTTTCAGAATGGCTATCATCAAAAAGACAACAAATAACAAATTTTGGCAAGGATGTGGAGAAAAGGGAAACTTTGTACACTGCTGGGGATGTAAACTGGTGCAGCCACTATGGAAAATAGTATAAAGATTCCTCAAAAAATTAAAAATAGAACTATCATATGATCTAGCTTTCCATTCCTGGGTATTTATCTGAAGAAAGTGAAAACACTAAGTAGAAAAGATATATACACCCATATGTTCATTGCAGCATTATTTACAATAGCCAAGATATGGGAAGAAACCTAGGTGCCCACCAATGAATTAATGGATAAAGATGTGATATAGGTAAATATATAGGTAGATATATACACAATGGAATATTACTCAGCCATAAAAAATAATGAAAATTTGCTATCTACAACAACATGGGTGGATCTAGAGGGTATTGTGCTAAGTTAAATAAATCAGACAGAGAAAGACACATACTGTATGATTTCATTTATATGTGGAATCTGAAAAACAAAACAAATGAATAAACACAACAAAACAGAAACAGAGTCATGGATTCAGAGAAAAACAGGTGGCTGCTGGAGGAGAGGGAAGTGGGGGGAGAAGAGAAATAAGTGGGGGAGATTAAGAGCTACAAACTTCCAACTGCAAACTAAATGGGTCATGAGTATGGGATGTATAGTGTGGTAATATAGTCAATAATTATGTAATATATTTGTATGATGACAGATGGTAACTAGATTTATTGTGGTGATCATTTTGAAATGTATATAAATATCAAATCAGTATGTTGTGTAACAGGAACTAACAGTGTTGTGGGTCAATTATATTTCAAAAACACAAACAAACTCACAGAAAAAGAGTTCAGATTTCTTGTTACCAGAGGCAGGGGGTGGGGGGACAGGGAATTGGATGAAGGCAGTCAAAAGGTACAAACTTCCAGTCATAAGTAATTATTAGTGATGTAGTGTACAACATGATAAATATAATTAACACTGCTGTATGTTATAGATGAAAGTTGTTAAAAGAGTAAATCCTAAGAGTTCAATCACAAGGAGAACCTTTTTTTTCTATTTCTCATTTTTGTATTTATATGAGATGATGAATGTTCACTAAACTTATTGTGTAGTCATTTTATAATGTATGTAAGTCAAATCATTGTTGTATATCTTATACTTACGTGGTGCTGTATGTCAATTATATCTCACTAAAACTGAAAGAAAATAATTTTAAAGAACAGAGAGCCCTCTTCAAAGGAAGAATGGAACAGAGTGTGGGGGCACTCATGTCTGAAAGTATTATTGAAAACAATGGAGACGTTGATGCTGAACAATTAAAAGAAGGCTGGTATTTCCAGAATACTCAAAGCAACAAGCAAAATGATATACCATCTAGAAGTTTAACAGAGAGACACAGGGAAAGAAGCAGCTAATAGTCTTATGGGATATGAGCAGTCACAAAGATTGGTAACACCCTGCTTCTACAAAGAGTGTGTACTTTAATCATATCAGACCATGGAGTAATTCATGCCCCACGGTATCATCAAAAACAATGGAGCAATCAGCTAGCAATTAGTTGACACTAAGAACTGGGTAAGAAACCAGTAGAGGAAGACTAGCCCAGACACTCAAAGAGACTGTGTGTTTGCCCAAGGCTGTGCCTCTGAGGAGTGACATAACAGGCAGCATACTGTGAGGGAAACAGATATACTGAAATCGTCCAGCCAAGTCATTAAACTATAACCAAGAAAACAAGCAAACAACAATAAAAACGAGCCCCCAGGATAAATTAGGAGTTTTGGATTATCAGATTCAAGCTACTATATAAATAATAAACAACAGGTTTATACTGTATAGCACAGGGAACTATATCCAAAAGCTTGTAATAACCTATAATGAAAAAGAATATGTTTATGTATAACTGAATCACTATGCTGTACACCAGAAACTAAAATATATTGAAAATCAACTATATTTCAATTTTTAAAAAGAAAATAAAAAGAAAGAGCCCCCAGGGGACCAGGGGGATCAGTATCCAGGGCTGCTATATTACATAAAATATCCAATTTTCTAAAAATATTATAAGATGCAAAAACAACAGGAAAGTATGACCCATAAACAGGAAATAAAGCAGAATATACAAACTGCCTGTACGGACACCCAGATGTCAGACTTAGCAAACAGACTTCAAAACAGCTATTGTAGATATGTTCAAAGAACTAAAGGAAACTATGATTTAAAAAGTAAAGTAAACTATGATGACAATGTCTCATTAAATAGAAAATGTCAATAAAGAGACAGGAATTTTTTAAGAGAACCAAATGGAAATTCTGGAGCTAAAAAATATAATAACTGGAATTTTAAAATTCACTAGAGGGGTTCAAGAGTCATTGGAGCTAGTAGAAAAAAGAATCTGCGAACTTGAAGATAAATCATTAGAGATTATACAATCTGAAAATCAGAGAGAGAAAAGAAGGAAGAAAAAATTAACAGAGCCTCAGAGAAGTGTGGGACACCATTAGGAACATCAACATTCATGTAATGGGAGTACCAGAAGGAGAGAACAGAGAGAAAAGAGCAGAAAAATACTCAAAGAGGTAACGATGGAAAACTTTCCAAATTTGATGAAAAATATTAAGTTATACATTGGAGAAGCTTGATGAATTCCAAATACAATAAAGACAAAGAGATCCACACCCAGATACATCATAGTCAAAATGCTGAATGACAAAGACAAGGAGAAAATCTTGAAAGCAGCAAGAGAAAAACAAATCATCACATGTAAGGGGCCACAAGAAGATTACCAGCTGATTTCTAATCAACAACAATGAAGATTATAAGGCAGAGGGATGACATATTCTAAGTGCTGAAAGAAAAAAATTGTCAACCAAGAAACTTATACACAGCAGAACTATTTTTCAAATATGAAGGGAAAATTAAGACATTCTCAGTTTGGCAGTTACTCTAAATGTAAACATGGGACTACCTATGAGACAAAAGAAATGAACACATGTCCACACAAAGACTTCTACATATATATTCATAGCAATATTATTCATATTAGCTAAAGGGTGGGAATAAACCCAATGTCCATCAACTGATGAAAAGGTAAACAAAATGTTTTATATCCATACAATGAAATATTATTTGGCCATAAGAAGAAATGAAATACTTACTGATACATGCTACAATATGAATAAGCCTTGAAAACATTGTGCTAAGTGAAAGAAGCCAGTCACAATAAAAACATTTATCATATTATTCTTTTTGGATGAAATGTCCATAATAGGCAAATCTATAGAGATACAAAATAGATTAATGGTTGTTCAGGGCTGAGGACAAGGGCAGAGGCAGCTGGAGGGTGACAGCGAAGGGGATTGGGGCTTCTTTTTGAGTTAATGAAAATGCTCTAAAATTGATTGTTGTAATTGTTGTATGACTCTGTGAATACACTAAAAAACAGTGAATTGTAAATTTTTTATGGGTAAACGGTATGGTATGTGAGTCATATCTCAATAAAGGTGTCACCAAAAAGGTAGTGGGAATAAAGTATCTGATATACACAATGTGTAGAAATTGAAAATATTATATGACCAAAATAAGTAGAACCCTAAAGAGTATATACTGTGTTATTCCAGTATACCAGATTCTATAACAGTTCCAGAAAATATATCCACAGCTGCCTATGGGGGCCAAGGATTAACTGAAAGTGGAAATGAGAGAACTTTCAAGTGTGATTAAAAAATGCTTTATATTTTGATTTAGAGTGGTAAAACTACAGTGTATACATTCATAAAAACTCATTGAGTTATACATTTGGGATATGTACATTTCACTGTATGTAAATTTTATTTCAGTTAAGAGAGAGGATATAGGAGACAAGAGAAAGGAAGAGAGGAGGAAGAGAAAGGGAGAGGGGAGGGAGCAGATATATAAGCTATTTATAAAGTAGAATCTGTAAATTTGGCATTTGGTAGGATATAAAGGGTAAGGAAGAGGATCTAAAGGGATACAAAACAACAAAAGGTGGCAGAGTGATATTCTATAAGAAGCTGGCTTAAAAGCCAGATAGACGTGTAAGAGACTCCTCCAAGACCTATCTGTGACACTGTGGCAATCATCTCACCGCACAGAGCCTTGGTTTATTCATCTGTAAAAAAAAAATTATTATCCTTTCTTTTTCCACAAGGTTTTTATGAGGATTAATGAAGTAATACATGTAAAGTACCTAGCAGTCTTTATTATTATGACTCTAGATTTCTAACTTTGGTCCTAGGTAGGTCCAGCTCTGCCTCTGGGATGGGATAGGGGTCTTGGATCCAGGAAGGATCCAGGAATAACTGAAGGAAGAAGCCAGAAGTCAGGATGAGCAGCAGTTTTTCAGCATGCTGAGGGATGGCCTTGGAGCCCAGGATGAAAGTTGCTAGATCTATTTCTAGGAGCCCTCTCCCTACTTAATTCTCAAGCTGGGAGGTGGGATGCCAGTGGTATCCTTACTCTGCCAGCTCATCCTCAAAGAGAGGGGCATAAACTCTCCAAACCTGTCTCCTTATCTCTGTCCAGGTGGTCAGGCTTGGCCTGGGACCCATTTTCTGGCTCAGTAGATAGAGTGGTACTCTCTCTGAGAGCAATGGGACATTTCCCTGAGATCTGTGGGGGAGCCTCCATTTTTTTGCATCAGATCAAGAACCTGCTTCCTCTTCCATCCATGCCCTAATGTCCAAAGGTGTGCAGAGCCCAGAGGGTGAGAGGTAGTGCAGCTGGGCTCTGGGCCATGTCTGACCTGCCAGAGCCATTTGGCAAAGAGTAGTAGAAGCTGAGTCATGGCTCCTGGGTTAACTTCAAGGCATACCTGGGAAGGATCGTGCTCTTAGACTTTGAGATGGGTGCTCAGAGATGCTAGGGGGCTTCAGGTTAGCGATTTTGAGACTGAGCAAACTCTGAGAGAAATTATCCATTCCCAATGTCTTCTTTTTAATTTCTTTTTTTAAAAATGGAGGTACTGCGAATTGAACCCAGAATTTCGTGCATACTAAGCATAAGCTACCACTGAGCTATACGCCCCCAACTCCCAGTATCTTAAATGCCATCTTTCTCCACTCACTTCCCACATCCCTAGAAGAGCTCTGAGCCAGGTAGTCTGGATATAGGCCAAAGGGGGCAACAGCGCCTCTTAGTGATGGCCTGAAGCTTACCAGTCTCATGATTTGACCGAGTTGTGTTCTGCCCCTGTCCCAAGAGAGAGCCATGTTCTTGGCAGCACTGCAGAGAGGGTTGGGGTGGCTAAAAGGAACTGGAAAAAGTAGCCAGTAATTTGGAAATCTGACAGCCTTTTTTCAGAAGTCACCTCAGGTGAGGAAAAGTAACCTCAGTTACCATGGGGGGGCAGCAGAGGCCAATTTACAGAACGCTTAGTCTAGACTTAGAACTGGTTAGAATCTGTTTGCATCTGTGCATGGAGTCATATGCTGGGGCAGCTCAATCCTAGGCAGCATCACCCCACTGAAAGCCAGTTTAGACTGAATCCAATGTAGGGTGAAGGCAGTCTAAAGAGCAACCAGAGGTCAGGGAAGATGAAAGTCTCCAGAACAGAAGAGACCCAAAATGCCACAATAGAGAAGTCCAAAGCATGGTAAAGGAGGAGGGCCGTTGTTTGCATATAATTTATTTCAGTCCTTACTATGTCTGTGTACAGAAATATCTCCCTCCCTAACTGACTCTCACATAGAAACATTCTCCCACTTTTGATATTCTAGGCTGAGCTCTGCCAGCCTAGAACTGCTCAGAACAGCTGCCTCAGCTTCTCCCACAGATCACTCTAGCAATGACTTTTTTCTATGTCTACCCTGCTGGCCTCTCTGGCCTGGAAAAGCTACCTTTTTACTTTTATGGTCCATACATTTAAGGTCTCCAGATATTATAAATAGGCAATTCAGGGACTCTAGGAAGAGTTCCACTCTCCCTCTGGGTACACCAAAAGGGTGAATCATCAGTGATTTCTTGGTACAGAGGGTGGTAACCAATGCTAGCCAGATTAGTTACTAAACTCAGAAGACATTGGCCTTCTACATCCTGTAAATGAGCTGAAAGCCAAAAGCACTCCTGAAAAATAGGTCCTCACTGGGAGAGTCCAGAAGCAAGCTCTGACTTCAGAACAGAAAGAGATTGTTTTTTGTTTGGGGTTTTTTTTTTTTTTTTTTTTTTTGCAGGGGAGGTAGTTGGGTTTATTTATTTTTTAATGGAGATACTGGGGATTGAAACCAGGACCTTATGCATGCTAAGCATGCACTCTACCACTGAGCTATACCCAAGAGACTGTTAACTGACATACCAGAGCCCAAAATGGCATCCACTCAAGAGACCACAGAGCTGACAGAATAAACAGGCCCAGATATGAGTTGAAACCAACCTGTGAAGGTGCTGAGCTTCCCTGAGGGATACCCCAGGGAAGCCTCATGTGCTTTTCCTCCTAAGCCCCTAGACTATGTGTCAAGTTCAAACCAACTCCAAGAGATTCACTGGCTTCCTTCCTGAAGACCTAGGGATTCAGCCTACTTTGTTTTTCCTCTCTAAAGCTGCCATTGGCATTCATCCCTTTGAGTGGGACACAGCTCTCCTTTGGCTGGCTGAAGAGTGAGAGTCATCCTGGCACTCCCCCAAAGATCAGTCTAAAGATAACCTTCAGGTAAAGAGCTCTACTGACTACCACCAAAGCAAAACAGAACAGAAGTATTAGACCACCACTACAGAACAAAAGAACAAAAGCAACAAACTGCACATACTATGTTTGGTGAATTGTTACAGTGGAATGAATATAAAATGGCAAAGGTTCCATCTTCCGAAGTTCTCAGATTGGGGAGGTTGAAGAGGCTGGGCTCTATTTCCTGACTCCCTTCTGAGCTGGCCACTAGAAGGTCTGTGAGGCTTTTCCCCTCCACATTCCTTATTTGGAGGATGGGGATCACTTCCCCCTAATACTCCCTCACACACATTTCTCCTAACTAATACCTGAGAAGCAAGGGCTTAGAGGCTCCCTTTCTCTGTATCTGAGGATGTTTGTCCTGAGGGTGGGGGGGTGGAGACAAGCACAAGGCTCTGCTATACCCAGAAAGTGTCCCCTTTGAGAATTTCCTCTCACTCAGAGAACCAGACTTAATAACCTACTAGTGAATGTGTCTCAAGCAACAGAATAGAACAAAGACACCATGATAGATGAAAAAGGGGATGCTTACCTTGTCCTCCATGGAACAGTTCAGAGTAGTCTAATACATACTAAGGGCCATGCATGAGACACTTTAGAGCCATCATGATATTTTATCTACACAACAAGCTTATGAAGTACCTGTTTTTCCCATTTTGTGATAGGGAAACTGATAGATTCTGATGGCTTGTGCTTGGAAGTGCTGGGCTGGGATGCAAACTCAGGCCTCCCTGACTCCAAAGTCTGTACTGTTTTTACTATCAATGTGCTGCTTCCCAAAGAGGATAGGAGCCACCTGAAAGAGGCAACTTCTAGATCACTGTATTAAGCCCCAGCACTCACAGAAACCCCAGGGGACAGGACAGCTACAAAGTCAAAGTGCAGCACATGCCAGAGTGTGGGCCTCCAGCCTCAAGCGGTGCAGCAGCAGGTTGTGGGATAGACTGAAGGAGAAGTCTAAAAAACCCAGGCCTTCCTTCCATAAAAGTCCCAGCTCATACGTGGACCAATAGTCAAAGGTGACTCAGACTTTAGTGCTCAGCCCAGTTCTGCTGCTTTACAACCTCCACTTAGTTCCCTTCTATATTCGGCTCTGCTGGTGGCAGAAGATGAGGCAGACAGTGACTAGGTATTGACTTGTGGAGGACGGAGGCCCTTACTTGCCCCCTGGGCCTACCTTTCACCACCTTTACTAGGCATTTCCCTGTGGTGTGATGAGGCAGGAAGCTGCAGAGAGGGGCTTTCTGGCCTTTACAAGCAATCTGCACCAGATCTCAGGCCAGAAGTCTTTGGATCGAGGTCTTGCCCAGCCTAAGGGGCTGGCTCCAGAGAGGATCTGAAGAGCAGTGCTGTACGGGTACCATCTGCTCACTGCCAACTGGAAAATCTGCTTCTGTCTCGACAGGTAGATCTCTTGTTTGACCTATGAGAAAGTATCCAATGGCTAAAAGACCATTTCCCTTGTTAGGAGAAATCCATTGCACTAAAAAGAGAATCTTCATGGGGAAGAAGCCGTGGTTTCTTCCCAACTCTGGTCCACTGAATCTCCTCTTTTCCCTTAGGGCCCTAGGTCTCACTCTGACCTTACGTCTGTCACGTCTTTGGTAAAACAGAACATGGACTCTCTCAGACTGGGACAGAGAAGACCTAAAGAAGGAGGGTATGTGGGAGAGAAACTCTCACACCCAGGACCCCCATAGTGGGCCCCTCGGTAAGGCTCTGCCTCTTTCTCATCACCCCTCCTGCCATGTACCCAGCTCCAGGCACGTGCCACTCTCTTTTCAACACTTTGGCCTAAGAAGGCCACAAAGCCAATCTTTGGTTTTCCCTGGACACAGTAGAGGCAGCAGGAATTATCTGCACAAACAACTTCCTGATGCACTCTGGAGGAAGCTATGCCAGAAACCCAAACTTCCACAGCACATATTTCTGAGCCCACCATGGCTAACTCTTCCCTGGGACTCACACACTACATGTACTATATCCAGGCTCCAAAGGGTCAGAGGCATGGCTCTTTCCCTCTCTGCCCCTGGCCTGTGTTCACGGGGCAGATATCTCTTACCTCCAACTTCAAGGAGGAAGTGTTTGAGGGCTAGGTTCCCTCCCAGCCAATACTATGGAAGCCTGATTCCCAGACTTCCCAGAGGCCTCCTCCTCGGCCCTCGTCCCCTCTCTGATGAATACATTTCCCTCTCAGGTGATCCTCAGGATGATGATTGATACCAATTATTATCCTACAGTTCAGATGAGAGCCAGCCTCTACATTGAGAGGCATGGCTTTGTCCTGTACAGACCCCAAAGTCTGACAATACTTCAACCTTACAAGACCCTTCACATCTGAATGCCTAAAAGTAGCCCACATACGTTATAACAGATGTCACCTCAATTCTCTGTGCTGTGAAATGTGGGGACTTACACTCAGCCCAAAACCATAGCCTTTATCAAGAACTCTTTGGATATAGCTGAGGCAGTACACTTCCATCCTTACTATGAAGCATGAAGAAATAGCTTTAAATTCAAGCAAGAAAGATGAAAATTAGAAGCAAGATTGCCAGTAAATGATGGAACTGAGAGAGCCTTGGAAGTTGTAGAACCTCTACCCCATAGCAATCCTCAGTATAGGAAAAATCCTGGTTCTCCCAAATATGCACTAGAAGAGAATTTCTTTGGATAGAGAAGGAAATAAATGTGGTATCAATGAGGCTAGGATCCTAAAGTGGTTTCTTCCATGCCTTTTTCATTTTCCATTCCAAAAGGAGTCTGAATCCTCTTTGCTCAAGCTACCCTTTCTTTGTACCAAACCTTAGAACTGTAAAACCTTGGATAGCAAAAACTTTGGAAGTCATCTAGTCTAGTAGCTACTTAACTACAAGAAGTCATTCAGTTTCTGCTTAGACACCTTCACTGAGAGGAATTCACTACCTCTGGAGGCAACTAAGAGGGAAAGACCCTCTATTTCTATATGTTGTGGTTCATCTTTGGCATTAAAACACAGTCATGCTAGAAGATATGTTAGAGTAAAGCCACACCCCTGTAATGAGGTGGGGATGGTCCCACTTGAAGTGTCTATCCACTCACTCACTCATTCATTCATTCATTCATTCAACAAATACTAAGCATCTATATGTTAGGCACTATACTTGCTGCTAGAGAAACAGGGAGAAACAAAAACAGACTTGGCTCCTGCTCTGATGAAGTTTGAAGTGTAGTGGTTGAGACATTAATAAACCAAGGAATCACACAAATAAGGGTGAAATGCAACTGAGATAAGTATCATGAAGAAAGGAAGACAGTTCTATGAGAGATATAACAAAGCAACATGCCCTGTCCTAGAGGGACTGGTCTAGGAAATCTTCCATGAGGAAGTAATGCTAGAACTAAAATCTGAGTATTAAATAGGATTAGCCAAGCGAAGCAGATGAAGGCGGGAAATGGAGATGGTGTTCCAAGAAGTGGGGGGAAAGTATGTGCAAAGGCCCTGTGGCCAACGAGGAATAGTATATTTGGGACTAAAAGAAGTCCAGTGTGGCTGGAGCATAGAGCATGAGGGAGAAAGTGATGTGAGCTGTGGCTGGAGATACAAGTTTGGGCAAGATCTTAACAGGGCCTCACAGGACACATTAATGGTTCTTCTTTCTTTTATAATGGTTCTTCTTTCTTTTATGAGTCATAGGAAATTATTGGAGGATTTTTATACAACATGATAACACAATCAGATTTAACTTTTGAAAGCATCACTCTGGGTTGAAGAAAAGCTAGCATGGATATGTAAAGACCAGTCTATTGTAATAGATAAAATGAGAGATGATGGTAAATTGGACAAGGGTGGTGGCTGGCAGTGTCACTGGAAAGATGTGGATCAGCGAAGAAGCTCTTTAGAGGTAAAATAGAACTTAGTGATGGATTGGATGCAAGGAAGAGGGTTTGCCAAGAATAACTCCTAGGTTTCTGAATTGCATAAATGGATAGTTGCAGATGCCATTCACTGAAAAAAGGGGAAACTGGTAAAAACCTGGATCTCAGGGAGGAGATTGGAGGTTTGGTCCTGGATGTATTAAACTTGAGTAGTGTTTGAGTCATTTCAGTAGACATATAACTATGGAATGCATACCATGGTCATGGATGAGATTTCCTAGTGAAAGAGTATAGAGGGAGAAAGTCATGAAGATTTAAGGAATTCCAACATTTTAAAGCCAGTTAGAGAAAAATGAGCTCCTCCCCCCCAAAAATCAATAAAGCGTGCTCAGGGAGGTAGGAGAAAAAGAAAATAGGCTAATGGAAGAAAGTGTCTCAATAAAGAGGAAGCAGTCAATAATGTTAAATGCCACTGAGAAGCCAAGTAAGATAATGATGGAAAGAATCCTTTGAATTGAATGGCATGAAGGTCATTGGTGACCTGAGTGAAAGCACTTTCAGGTTAGTGATGGGGAGGAAGCATATTTGGAGTAGGCTGGGGAGTTAATGCAGACAACTCTTTTGAGAAGTTTATTTTGGAAGGGGAAAAGAATGAGTGGTCACTGGAGGGAGGTATGGAGTTGTGGGGAACATTATTTTTAAGATGGGAGAGACTGTTCTACCTGCTACTGAGAAAGATCTAGTTGAGAGAACGAGGTTGAATACGTAGGAGAGAAAAGAAATAGTTGACAGTGTGAGAAGGAGAGACAGGATAGGCTACAAACACCAGTGGAAGGAGTGGCAGTCTGAGAAGAAGGGACACCTCTTCCACTATTACAGGAGGAAAGTCCTACAGAGGATGTTGATGAGGTAATGTGAGAAGTGGAGGGCCTGCCTGATGCTTCAATCATTTTTTGTATGTTGGTGGGGAGGAGGTAGGTAGGTTTATTTATTTATTTTTAGAGGAGGTATTGAGGATTGAACCCAGGACCTTGTGCATGCTAGGCACGCACTCTAACACTGAGCTATACCCTCCCCTCTGCTTCAATCTTCTTGATAAAGTAAATGATCAGGTTATCTGCTATGAGAGAGAGAGGGTAGACACAGGGGTTTGAAGTTTAAGAAAAGAGTAGAAAAGTTTTGAAATAGTCATCCTGGAGAGTGAGAGGTACTAAAGCAATTTAGTACCTAGTAGGATTATGAAATGGTGTTGAGGGCTCAATGGAGACTGGTGATTAATAGTAGAGCAGATCCAGTTTGAGACAATGGAGGTAGGTGGCTCAGGTGGAGTGGAAGAGATGAGGATGTTTAGGAAGCAGGAGGTCCAAGTGATGGCTGAATTATCAACATGGACCCTAAGTCCCTTAGGATGATGGCAGGACTTACAGTTGGGGGGGAGAGGAAAGCCAGTGAGACGGAAACCAAAGTCTTCATTGAGAAACAGGCTGTATTCCTTTCCCAGGGCTCCTCTACCAAATTACCACAAAATGTCTTGCTTAAAACAGAAATTTATTCTCAAACAGTTCTGGAAGCCAGAAGTCCTAAATCAAGATGTTAGAAGACTTGGTTCCTTCTAGGGACCCTGACAGAGATCTACCTATTATTCCATGCAACTCTTCTAGTTTCTGGTGATTGTCAACAATCCTTGGCACTCTTTGGTTTGGCTTATAGACTTGTCACTCCAACATCTGCCTCTGTCACCACATGGCTGTCTCCCCTCTGTATCTTTCTCTGTGTCCAAATTTTCCTTGTCTTATAAGGACACCAGTCAGGGGCCCATCCTAATCCAGTATGACCTCACCTTAACTTGATTACATTTACAAAGAGCCTATTTCCAAATAAGGCTACTTTCACAGGTACTAGGGGTTAGGACTTCAACATATCTTTTCACAGGATGCAATTTAATCCACTACAGAGGATATGACCAGGAGGTCCATAAATGACAGCGATGAAAAGGAGTGAGTGATATATTGAAATGATGTGAGTCTCAAAAGAGCTGTAGTGTTTGCAAGAGGGAGGAAAACAAATGGTCCAGAAGTAGTAGTGGGGAGCAAGGAAGACTCGTACCCAACCTCCTGACCCTAAAATACTGAACAAGACAATAAGCAGCTTTCACATAAGAAGGCAGCAGGGGAAACAGAACCTTCTGGGGAGAACTAGGTTTCTATTAGGTAAAAGAGGTTGAGAATGCTGATTTAAGAGCAGCTGGTCAAGAGGGTTCTGGTGGAAGACTTTGGAAGGTGGACAAAAACTGGAAGGAGATGAGCTCAAGAGAAAAACCAGAGTAGTATGAGGACCAATTGGAGGGTGGAGGTGAGGCTTACACTTCGGGAGTAGACTGATGACTCTGGGAAATATAGGGCAGGGTGGATTTACTCCTAGCATCTTTGAGGAGTTATCAGGCTCTGGGCCTGCTTAAAAGGTGGCCAGAAAACCAGCTCTCTTGGCCTGGGTTGGTGGCAGTTGCAGGAGCCACAGACAGCACACTACAAGCTTTAGGGTGGTGGTGACCCCAGAAGTGGCCAACCATCTCTACCTTTGCCACCTAGAGTGGAACAGAGTCTAGGGTGAGGCCACTCTGTCAGTTCCCTTGGGCTGAGGTCAGATTCCTCACACTGGAAATTGGAAGCAAGAGGAAAAGCCCAAGGTGGGCTAAGATGTGGGCATTTACTTCTTTGGGTTTTGGCTGAGAAGGTATCAAGATATCCAAGAGGAATCCCCTGAGCTGCAAGTCTTAAAATGGGGCCCTATCCCTCTCTGCCCCATCTGTGCCAACTTACTTGCCATTGCTGAACAATCAGGCAAGCTGCAAATGCTATCTGGTGTATCTGGTGTTCAAATCTAGGCAATTACCAAGAATTACCAACCCTCTTCTGAAAGGAGGTAAGGTAAGCATGAACTCTTGTGTTCAAATTCTACCCCAGCCACTTGCTATGGCAAGTGACTTAATCTGTCTGTCTTCATCTGGAAAACGGAGACAATAACAGTTTCTACCTTACAGAATTGTTGCCACAGAGGATTAAGTGACTCAATATATGTAAATGCTTAGAACGGTACCTGATACATATTAAGCACTATATAAATGTTTGTTTTTATTGTTATTGATTCTCCCAGCCTCCCACTTAATCACTTGATACTACCCTGCTTGCTGTAATTTTACCCTGGCTCTGAACCCCAACTTGAATAATTACTTCTGATCCTTCCCCTATGGGAGATCTTCCCTGAGCCTGTTTACCTCTAGACCGAAAAATCCCAGGCCCCTCAACTGTTCATCCTAGGATGTGGCTGCTGGTGCACCAGCCTGGTGACTCACGTTTGGACACTTTGCACTTTGTCACTGTATCCCTGTTTCAATGGGATGTCCAGAACAGAGCACAGTGCTCCAGGTGGGATGTGACAATTGTAGAGAAGGGCAGAACCATCTTTTCTCTTGTTCTGGTTCTATACTTCTATTAATGCAGCTGAAAATCTAATTACCTCCTTTGGCAGCATCATCACTCTGTTAGCTTGCATTGACTTTACAATCAAATCAAGGTCTTTTTCACATGTGCTGTTGTTAAACTAGGCAGGTCTCTTCTATCTGCTAGAGAAACAAACCAGCTGTAGTTGCTGTGAAGAAGTCAAGTCCAGCAGTCAAAGACCATTATCTGTGGAGGTTAGTAATAAGAGAAAGGTGGTCCAGGCAAGCAGTTGGTGGTTGGGGTTCATGGAAGATGCTTCCAGTTGCCTGCCCAGTAAGGATTCCCTTTCCTGCTTACTTACAGAATCTTAAATTTGCTTGGAGCAGCAATGTGCCCAGCCTAAAAGGACTGGATTTCCCAGCTTCCTTTGTAGCCATGAGTGTCAAATAAATGTATGTGGCTCTCACTGGGGAGAGTGTTACATTCTGAATAAAATGGCAAAGCCTCTCTAGAAGGCCCACTGTCCTGAGCTTTCTTGCCCTGTGGCTGTTTCCCCTTCTCTCTGTCTCTAATACAGACATAAGGCTCGGAGCTGCAGCCGCTGTCTTGTGACCATGAGGCAAAAAGCAAGTAGATGAAAGCCTACCCTAAGGATGGTGGAGTGAAAAGCTGGGGTCTTGATGGCATTGTTGAACTGCCTTCCAGCCCTGGGCCATGTACCCAGGGAATTTTTGTTGCATGAGACAAACTTCTATCTATTTAAGTCACTGTTGTAGAATTGTCTAAGTTATTTGCAGCCCAAAGCATACCTAACTGACATAGGATTATAACATAGGAAAACTGGGATCCAAATGGAGGGCAAACATGACTAGAGGCATTTAGACACTTATAATTACCAGTGGACAGTAAGGATCAGAGAAGACCGTCAGTAGGCCAACAGGCTTCAGTCACTGCATTGGGGTTTGGGGTCAGGACTTTCTCCCTAGATGGTGGACTAAAAGCGCAGGGTCTCTAATTGGGGGACTCAGACACAGAATATGAGACAGAGGCCATGGATTAGAATTGAGGAGTAAAATAAGCCCAGTGGAAACGAGATCAGACTCAGATTGGCAGCAAAGAGACTATTTGAGTCTGAGTAACAGTGTGCATGGTGGAACCCTTCAACCCTTCCTGCCTTAGGACAGGTATAGCCTGCAGGTGGGAGGAAAATTACTCCAACTTTGGAGGGAGGAGGGGGACAGGGTGGGGGGATCCAGTCAAAGCCTGACCAGCTTCAGCTCAAGCTGTGCTTTAGCCCTCCGGACACCCTTATTATGGGTTCTTAGATTCATCCATAATTACGTGCTCTCATTTCCATCTTTTGGCCACGACCTTTTAAGATCTGAGCTTAACAGAAAGCTCCCTGTGTAAGCACAGTGGTCTCTTTAAATGGCTCCCACTTTTCCTTCTGCCTAATTGCTGGAATTTCACTGTGGAAAAAAAACCTTTCCGTCCTCCCTCTACTCCAAGTTCTCTTCCCGCGTTGAGGGCACTCTATCACTCTTCCTGGGCAGTCTGGGCCCCCTCAGAAGTGACCCTCCTTTATCCTCTGGCTTTAGCCTCTGCTGACCTGGGAACAGGTAGAGAGAAAGGGTTGGGAAGAAGGCTGGCCAGGGCCCACTAGTTCTGGGGAGCAGCAGCCCCCCCCCTTCCTCTCCCCTTACCCTCCCTCCTCTATTCTGTTCCAGGGACCTGATTAGAGGCCAACACCATCCCTTCCCCCATCTCAATTTCTTGTGTCATCTAAAGCAAGAGAATGAGAACTTCCTCTGACTGCCGGTGTGCTACCACCTCTCCTTTGTGTGCAGCGGGTACTGTGTGGGTAAGTTATTGTTATATTGTGCTCTTGTGATAAATGGACCTTTGTGAGACACTTTTCACCCTGTGTATGCTGGGGGAGGGGGAGGGAGTCTTGCCTGAGTGACTCCTCACAGAAAGCTCCAGAGGTGCTCAGAGCTGATAGCCTAGGCCTGGCAGGCTGCTCTTTCATTGGTACTCAAGGGTGTCAATCACTGTGGTCCTGCCAATCAGCTCTGAACTAGGTATCTGTAAGCGATTAGCCTTCTTTGTTAAACAGAACACTGTACCCTCCAAGGACTAAACAAAGAAGGGCTCTGGAAACACAGTTCCTAAGTTAGCAGGGGCAGTCGGGCCAGTGTCACTAACTCAAACCCTCTGCTTTCATCCTCCTTCTTCAGGCCCTGTCTCTACTTGATTCCTTACATCTAGGCCAGTCCTAGGTTCTTTCAATTCAACCTCTGCCATTTCCCTCCCATGTGCATTTCTTCTCTCCACTCTTGCTGCTGCTGTGTTTGTTCAGCCCTCAACAACCCTGACCTGGACTATTAACCAGTCTCCTCACCAGTTTCCCTGCCTCGAGTATCCCCGACCCACCCCCCACCCTGCCCAACCCAGTCTCCATCCAGCAGCCAAATGAATCTTCTGAAAATACAAAGCTGAGTGTGTCACCTCCTGCTGAAACCCTTTCAACCTCTCCCGTGGCTCTTAGTATCCTTGGGATAAAGTCCAAACTACTTAGCATGACACCCAGGGCCCTTCATGATTTGGCTCCTGCCAAATCCTCAGCCTCATTTTTGGCAGTGCTCCCATTTCACACCTAGTCACAGTGAACTCCTTTGCAGGTTTCTGAGCATGCCATTCTTGGCTTTGCTCCTCTGCCTTTACACATGACATTCCCTCTGCCTGGGACATCCTTCACACACCACCTTCTCTCCTATCTGTCTAGCCAGTTCTTACTCATCCCTTAAGATTTTGAATAAACTCTCTTAGCCCAAGACACATATTTTACTCTTGTCTATATTTCAGATGCCTAGTACAATGTCTGGAACATAACAGATCCTCAATAGTTGTTTGCTGAATACTTAAATGAATGAATGCCCCCAAATCAAGTGTCTGTGTGCAAAGTTACCTCTAAGGGAAGCCGGCAGAGTTGATCAGCCCCTTCCTGTGTGGGAGGGAGACCTCTCCTCCCTCCCACTCATATCATCCTTATTACACTGGGCTGTGATTCCTTCTCTAAAATGCCTGCCTCCCTAATTCAACTGTGAGTGTCTCAAGGGCAGGGCCACATCTGATCCACCTCAGTCTCCTACTTAGTCCCCAGCAGAGTGCTTGGAATATAATGAATAGGTCTCCCAAATGCCTGACGTTTTGTCCCTTGTCTCATGTCCCTTTACTCTTCCCCACAAGCTCTCGCCACCAATACAGCCAACCTGTCACACCCATGGCTCCACAACCATACTAGGCTCCTCCTCATCCCTGAAACTTTTCACCTGCATTCTTCTTACCTGGAATGCCTTTCCCACCCACCCATCCACCTAAATCTTGCTACTGCTTGAGGAACCAGCTCAAGTTCTCCATCTTCCAGAAACCTTTCATGCATCCCTCCAGCCCACCTCAGAGTAGTGCTAATGATACACACCCATCTCATTCAGCCCTTGGCATCCTTCCGTGCTACTCAGAGGAAAACCAAAACTCACAGAGAGAAAGGACTCTCTTAAGGGCACATGGCATATTCTGGGCACATGGTAGAACTATTACCTGAACCCAAGTCTCCAGCCCATGAATACTCCCACTAGCCAACATATATGCCTCATCTGTGTATTTCTCACATAGACTACAATTTCCTTGAAGGCAGGACTGTCTTCCACCCATTCATTCATCTTTTCAGGGCTTTACTGGAGTGTTGAGATCTCTAAAGCCAGACTGCCTGGGTTTGTCTCTCGGTTTCTTTGGTTACTAGCTGTATGACTTTAGGCAACCTAACCACTCTGAACCTCAGCTTACTCATACCTAAATGAAGATAACAGCAGTGCCTATCTCATTAGATTGTTGCGAAGATTAAATGAAATAATGAAGGCAAAGTGCCTCGGACAGTACCTAGCACCTAGTAAATGCTCAATAAAAACTGTTCTATTGTTCTTTTTAATATTAACAAATCCTTACTGGTAATGTTTGATTACAAATTAGAGGTGGGAGTTACTGGGAGTGGGAGGGTGTGAGAAAAGGAAGCAGAAAACCGGATCAGTCTGAGATTTGGTGGAATCAAAACAAGGTTAGTGTCGCGGCAGGACGTTTGTACGTCTGAGTTCCTATTACCATGTGACTCTGTGAGAGCCCCAAGCACATGGTTCCATCCTGGAGGCGCAGCTTCCCTAACTCTCGCTCAGCTGTTCTCAGCGGCCTGTAGGGGGAGCCAGGAAGCTAGGACGCGGGAGAGGCTGCTGGAAATCTTACTAAGGGCAAAAACGACTCCCCATCGCTACTATCCATCTCAGCCCACTGTCTTGCCCCCTCCAGGACGCTCTCCAAGCTCTGTCCTCTGCGGCAGCTAAACTGGGAGCTGTCCTTCAGCACCAGGGACCACCTTGGCCTCGGGCAGGACAGTGAGGGCGACAGCGGAGTTAGGGACATGGGACTGGTCCGATCCGCAGCCGGCTCCAGCGTCGCCTAGTCACGGGGACGGGGGAGGCGACCCAGGGAGGCAGCGAGACGCTAAGGAGGTGCCTCCTGCCTTCTGCCTCTAACCATCACCCTCAGAAGTCCCCTAGCCCTCGGGGGGAGTGAGCGGCCGCCCCAGGGAGGGAGGCGGACGCCCAGGTTGGCGGGGGAGGGGGAGCGCCGGGGCCTGGGACTCAGCGTGCAGCGTGTGCACGCGGGGAGCAGGCGGATGAACGGAGGCGCTGAAGTGAATGGAGTTGGGGGTGGACTGGAAACATCCCCAAACAGCACAGGCTGCGGCCGGCGGGGGCTGAGGTGGGGGGGGTGAGGGGGAGTCCTGAAGCGCAGGCGCAGTCGGAGCCCCGGTCCCGCTCCCTCCTCCTCTTCGTGCCTTTTTCTCCGCCCCGCTCCCCCCCAAACACACTCGCACACGGGCTCTCAAGGTGTTCTCCGCACAGCGGAAGATGGCGACAGACTGAGGGGGCATGGCCAGCGGGAGCCACGGGGCCGTGCCGCTCGGCGGCCGCCACAGCGGTGCGAACGCGAGGCGGAAGCGAGAAGCGCACTAAGTAAAGCCCCGCGTCGGCGTCCGGCGCCTGTGGCGCCGCCGGGAGCCAGGTGGCCCGCCCGAGCCGGAACTCCGGGAGCGGCGGGCGCGGAGCGGGAGCGGAGCTGGCCCGGGACCGGCCCCAGCGAACGGCCAGAGCGCGAGCGAAGCCCGAAGGGCCGGGCAGCTGCCGGCCGGCGGGCCTAGGAGGGCGCGAGCGAGGCAGGGAGCGGCGCGGAGCGGGCGGCCGGCGGGCGGGCGGACCGGCGGGCGGGAGAGGAGCGGAGCGGCGCGGGGCGAGCAAGCAAGCGGAGCGGATCGCGGCGGCCGGGCCCGCACGGCGGCGCTGAGGGGCGCAGAGCTGCGCCGAGCCGAGACGGCCGGAACGGAGTGCGAGCCGGGCGGCCGCCGGCACAGAGTGAAGTGGCGCGGAGCCCAGGGCAGCTGAGGGGCCCGACACTATGAGGAGTGCGGCGTTGCCGCCGCAGCCGCCACCGCCCCAGTGCCCCGCACCGCCCCCCGCCGGGACGCCGGGCAGCGCCTAGCGGGCCGGGCGGCCGCGCCCGGGCGGCGAGCGAGGGAGCGCGGGAGGGGCGCGGGGACGGCGCGAGAGCGCCCCGCCACTCCGGCCTGAGCGGGGCCCCGGGCCGGCCGGCCTGCCTCGCCATGCAGCCCCCGAGGTAGAGCCTGGACGGCGCCGAGGAGCGCGGAGCGGCGCGCAGCCCGCTCGCTCGCCCGCCCGCCCGCCGGAGACGGCCGTCCGGCCTCGCGCCTGTCTGCTCCCTCCCTGAAATATGTTCAGGGGCGCTTGGATGTGGCCCGGGAAAGACGCCGCCGCGCTGACTATCTGCTGCTGCTGCTGCTGCTGGGCTCCCAGGCCGAGCGACAAACCTTGCGCCGACTCCGAGCGGGCGCAGCGATGGCGACTGTCCCTGGCGTCCCTGCTCTTCTTCACCGTGCTGCTCGCTGACCATCTGTGGCTGTGCGCGGGGGCCCGGCCCCGGGCCAGGGAGCTGAGCAGCGCTATGCGGCCGCCCTGGGGGGCCGGCCGGGAGCGGCAGCCGGCGCCTCCTCGCGCGGTGCTGCCCCTGCCGCCGCCGCCGCCCGGCCAGCCCAGCGCGCCCCCGGGCACCTGCGGCCCGCGATACAGCAACCTGACCAAAGCCGCCCCCGCCGCTGGTCCCGGGTCGGACTGCGGCGGCGTCCCAGAACCCACAGGGCTGGACGCAGCTTGCACCAAATTGCAATCTTTGCAGAGACTTTTCGAACCAACCACACCGGCGCCCCCTCTGCGGCCCCCCGGCGCCCCTATCCGTGCCCCGGCCGAGTTCCCCTCCGCCAAAAAAAACTTGCTCAAAGGCCACTTTCGGAACTTCACTCTTTCCTTTTGCGACACCTACACAGTCTGGGACTTGCTGCTGGGCATGGACCGCCCCGACAGCCTGGACTGCAGCCTGGACACGCTGCTGGGGGACCTGCTGGCCGTGGTGGCTAGCCCGGGCTCCGGGGCCTGGGAGGTGTGTAGCAACTGTATCGAGGCGTATCAGCGGCTCGACCGACATGCTCAGGAAAAATATGACGAGTTCGACCTCGTGCTACATAAATACTTACAGGCAGAAGAGTACTCAATCCGGTCCTGCACGAAAGGCTGTAAGGTAGGGACTGGCGTCCGCGGCCACAGCGGCTGCGTCGGCGGCGGGAACGGTGGCCGTGGGACCGGGAGAAAAAAGGTTTCCCCCTCTGCCCACCCCACCACTCCCCATCACCCCCACTGTTCTCAGCTACCTTGGGCCCCTCCCCAGAGAAGGGGCCTCAGGGATTAAGGTCAGGTGACCACCTGGCCAACTTATATTAATTCTGGGTTTGGGCGCTGTAGGACTGGTGCTTCCTGGCGCCACGCTCCCACATGAGGAGGGAGGGGTCCCGGGGCCCCTAGCAGGAAAAGGGATGGAAAGAGGCTCTGGCTCGCCCAGCCCCCATCCTCAGCCAGCGGTGCCCCTCTCCTTCCTGAGCTGGAATGGAAAGTCCTGGGACTGGCTGGTGCAGCAGAAAGGCCGAAGGTCGGTGGGGGGTGGGGCGGGTGGCTTAACCCTCATCACCCATTAGCCCCTGCCAGTGGACACTCCTGGTGGCGGGGTACAGCACGCCATTGACCTTATATGACCTGAAGTAGCCAGACCTTATATGAGCCTGAGGTCAGAACCGAGGCAGGTGGCGCCTTGGGGTGCCTGTTTTCTCCCAAGGAGGGAACCTGCCAGCTCCTCTCCCCTGACAAGAGAAGGGGCTGGGAACAGGGCACAGCAGCTTTCGGGAGGGCCACCAAAGGCTGGTGTATTACCAAAGTCCCAGTGCCTTCCTAGCACCTTCCCAGTGCCCCGGGGTGGCAATGGAGGGAAAGCTGGCTTTCTGGCTGCTGGGAACGGGCATTCAGAGGAGAGGCGAGGCTGCTGCAGAATGGGCCTGCCTAGGGCAGAGTGGAGTGTTGAGAAACCTCTTGACCCTCAGCAGGGTCACTCTTTGACAGTAGATGTGTGGAGGGTGTAAGCATTTGGGATGCGGTGCTCCTGCCCTATTGGATCAGCCTGGCCAGGTACCCTGCCTCTGAGAGGAAAGAACAGCAAGGTCAAAGGGTCAAGTGAAGAGGAGACCAGGTCAGGTGCTGGCCTCACCCATCCTTGAGCTGGGGTCTGAGAACTGGAGAGGGAAACAGTTGCCTCCTAGCCTAGCTTGTCTCCCTCTGAGGCTTTGGGGAGGGGCAGAAGGTGCCCCCCTTTCCATCCAACTCGACCCCTGTGGACTTCTGCAGGATTCCACTCTCTTGGTAGGCTCCTTAGGGATTTGGGCAGGGGATTGGGGAGGAAAGGGGTAGCTCCTTGATCCTGACTTCACTTTCTTGTTCTCCTTTTTCCTGTTCTCGTAACCTAGCAGTCTCCCTCCCGCCTCCCTCAGCCTCAGCTGACTCACTGCCTCACTCACACTACCAAATGAGATATTCCACTTCTTAAAGGTGTACAGACAGATAGACACACACATACTGCCAAACAGCACCACCACCACCCTGGGCAAAGTCACACAGAGATACAGAGAGGTCGTCACACCCCTAGACAGTGCCACAGAAGCAGACACGGTGTCATACACATGCACATCTCCCCAGGATGTCAGAGACACACAGGCAGAAGTGCTGTCACATGAGAAAGGACACATTTTGTCATATAGAAATAGAGACACACACTCTTAATGTCAGCCACAGATACAAACACAGCATGAGCAGAGGGACGTGGTCCACTTGCAGACAGAAAAAGATGTCTGTCTTTTGTGGCCTTTCCTCCAACCCCATGGCCCGGCTTTTTTTTTTTTTCCCCACAGTCGCCAGGATGAATGAGAGACCACACCACAACTTTCCCATGGGGTTTTCTCCAGGTTATAGTTGGCTTTGAGCTCTGTCTGACCTCACGCTAAACAATAATCCCTCATGTTGATTATTTTTGCCAAGCAGTCTGATGTAGGAGGAAGACAACCGATCTCTTGGATTCAGGATGCCTTATCATCTCTACCACTTGTTAGTAGTGTGACCTTGGGCATGTCACTTCACTTCTCAAGGCTTTTGTTACCTCATTTGTAAAACAAGGATAATAATCCTTGCTCTGCCCATATCCCAAGTCTTTCATGAGACTGAAGTGGGAAGAGGTAGCTGAGAGTAGTTTGCAATAACAACACCTGACATAGATGTAGTGCTTAGGGTTTTCAGTCTCTCTCACATATATTTTGAGATCATGCTTGCCCAGGGAGGCTGATAATACCAGCACTGTTATCCCCATTTTACAGATGGGGAAACTGAGGTGCAGGGGCGCAAGCAGTTTGCCCAAAGGTCACTTGAGCAGAAGCGCCAGGCCTCTGACCCACATGGCATGGGTGCTAAGCCCATGCTTTTGCCGTGGCCTCTCATCAGGTTCCTGATGGCTGGTGCCCTCCCTCCTCGCCTTTGTCTCCTTGTGGCTGTCGCACTCCTGCGCTCTCTCTCCCTCTCCAGTGAACTCTGCCTGCTCTCTTGCTGCCTGCTGTGCCAGGAGAAGGGCAGTGCCAGCTCTACAGCTTTCTTCCTGTCTTTCCCACCCTCCCCAGTGCACTCCCCCTCCACCGAGGCCTACACCCCCAGGCCTCTCTATTCCGGCTATATTCTGGGCACTGAGGGAAATGACAGCCCTGTTTCCCTCCTTCCTGCAGCCCCTCTCTCTTCACCCCAGCACCCCTCCTCTATCCCAGGCCTTTTCTGCAGATGCCTGAGCCTTCCCCCCAAGCTCCAGGCCCTCCTGTCCAGCCCCTGCCCCAGATGGGATCCCTGGGAGATAATGCCCCATCTTCAAAGCTTCTCTTGGGCTGAGGGCCCGCAGCCCCAGGTCAGGGTGAGGAGGCTTCCTCCGCCGCTGGAAACCAGACCCGGAGCCCCTGCTTCCGGACCAGGTGCCCCCCATCCCTGGGGGTCCTGTCCTGACTGTTTTGGCTCGATCTTTCCTGGGCAGCTCTAGAAACCCTGTTCTCTCCTTTTGCAATATCTGCCCCTGTTTTGGACCACACAAGGCCCCACACATCATACCTGTCCTCACTGCTGCCTGTGACACCTCCCAATTTAGTACCAGCTGCGACATTTCCTTAATGTGTGACTGACTTCCTCTCGCACAGCAGGGCGATAACTTAGGCAGGCCGATGCCCATCCCCACTCTGGCCTCTCCCAACCTGTGGGGCCATGCTCCACCCCTCCCTTACCTCCCTCACGCATACCCCACCAAAAGCCCTTGCTTGGCCCTCCTGACCTGCCTACCACTACTGGACCACTAGCTCACTCCCCCAACCCGCTCCATCTCCCAGCCCCACCAGGCCCTGCCTGGTTTTGATCACCTCTCCCTCCATCTCTGCCAGTTCCCAACTCTAAATTCAGGTGAATTTAGTGAAGATGGGGACCAAACCCTGGCCCCTTCTCTCATAGCTCTGATCCAAGAGGGGATAGAAGCCCAAGAGAAGGCCATTTCTCAGCCCTCTCACCAGCCATAAGGCCGCATCACTAAAGGTTAGTGCCAAGGAGGGATATGCTAGTTCTGTTCTCTTCTGGACTAGCCCACACCCACTGGGTAGATCGTGTGTTTGGTTCTGAGTCTCACACTGAGCAGGTTAGGAGGAGGCTAGAACCCAAGTTCTCCTGGACAGAGTCGAAGAAGCTGTTTCACCTGGAGAACAGGAGACTCAGGAGGATGTGGTCTGTGACTTCAGACTTCAGAAGAGTTGTCAGGGAGTGAAAGGAGAGGCATGTTCTGCTGCTTAGCCCCAGAGGGACTTCGTTGTTAGAAAGTCCCGGGTTCAAACCCAGCTCTTTGATTTATTACCTGAGTGACCTTGAGCTAGGGACTTCAGCTCCCTCAGCCTCACTTTTCTCATCTGTAAAATGGAACTAATTCATCAGAATGGCCCTACTAGCTCATTATTAATGAGAAGTCTACACAGTCCCTAGGCCTGGCATATCAGAGTTGCTTAGTTAACAGTTGTTTCCTTCCAAAGAGGAAACAGAGGGCCTTAAGAGGAGATGAGTTCCTACTCCCAGGGGAAGGGTCTGGCCTGATTCAGGCAGACCCCTGGAGGAAATGCTATGGAGATGACTCTGACTCCTGATTATAGGGCAAGTGGGACCAGCCGACCTCTGAGGTCTCTAGCAGCTCTGAGTTGAGGCCCATGAGCAGAGCCTGCTCCCCAAACAAAAGCATTAGAAGGGAAGGGCTAGGGAAGGAGGCCTGACACCCACACACAGGGGAGGGGACTGACAGAGCCAGCACTCGCCTTCTACCCAGACCTGCTGGGGCCCTGCTCTTCCTCCACTCTGGCTGGCAGCTGTTTCTGCCTCGCTGCCTTCCTCTCTCCTCCCACCTGCCACAGCTTTCCTGCCAAGCAGGGCTCCCAAGCTAATGCTGGTGCTGTGAGCAGGAAGTTCAGGGCACTGGGCAAAGGGCAGGAGCCCCAGGTCGGCATGCGGTCCCTACTGTCAATCCAGCTGGCAGTCCAGGAGCAGTGCCCCACAGTCAGCCTCCCTGACCCAGGCTTCTTACGGGCAGAGAGGGTGCTCTGGTCCGAGTTTGGGGGTGGAGGAAGGGGGATACAGTCAAGAAGCTGCCTCCTGGGAACCATGGCAAAGCCGCCCCTGAGAAGAGGCCGCCCGATCCACAGAAGCCCATTGCCCACCTACGTGAGTGTGGGGCTTCTGGGAAGGGCCTGGGACAGAGAAGAGGCAACATGTGGAGCTCGGACAAGCATATAGTGGATGAAACGTGGGAGTGGGAAAGTGGTCTCACGCTGCCCACCCCTCTCCAGACACCCCCACCCCCATCCTGACCCACCCCCACTCCCAATCCCCATATTCCTCCCAAATTTTGACCCACACGCAACACCCCAATCCACATACCAGTGACCTCACAGCCTTCCTAGTCTTTTACTATATCACCCTAGACCCTTCCCAGACCATACCCACATCTCACTCCCTAATCCTTACCCAGTCCTTACACTCCAACCCCTACTTCTCCCTGTAGTCACCTCCACCTGCTTCCTTCTAATGGCCAGTCTTTTCCTGTCTCCCATCCTACCCCACTCCCCTCATCTCTCACCTCTATCTCCCACTTGCCCAACCTCAACCCCATGTCCTTACCTCATCCTTCTAACTCCCCCACCCCAACACTGCATCTCTTGCCTTGTCACCTCCATGCTGTCTTGCCCCTCACATCCTTCTTACCCCACTCACACTTCACCTTCCTTTTCCCCATCCCTCTTCCTGCTCCACTTTCATCTTCTGGTCCCCTCTTCTCCTGTCCCCTTTATCCCTCCCTGCCCCTCTCCCTCTCTGCTCATTTTTTTCTTCCTCCCATCTCTCCTCCCCACTTAGGGTGGACGTGTGTGTGTGCACACATACACACACTCACACATACACAATCTTCTTCATGGCGACTTCCCATCCTTCCCACAGGCTGGTGCCTGACTACTATAGTCACCATAGCAACGGGAACCTCCAGGAAGGATAAACTGGTATCTCCTGAAGGTGGGGGCAGGGGGAGTTAGGTGGAGGAAGGGAGCCCAGCAGCCTCCCACCCAGTCTCATGGTCTGACTAGAAGAGTCTGCTGAACCCAGTGGAGGTGAGGGCGAGGCAAGGGAAGACATGGGGTGGGGCCAAGTTTAAAGGAGGGTCAGGGATCTCTGAACGTATCACAAGCACAAGAGGATGCACTTCAGTCTCCTCCCTGGGCGTCGGCACCTCAGGGGAAGGGCACACCCTGCCTTCAGTGTGTGGGTGCAGATGGAGGATGACACCTCAGGCTTGAGGGTGGGAATTTGCCCTAGAAAAACTTCTCCCTCAGGGTAGTCTTGTTGTGTTCCCACTCTCTGGTGCTGTTTGCCTAGGCATACTGGGCATCAGATCTGCCCCCTCCCAGTCACGTCTCAGCCACGTGTGGATTCCAGCTGCAAGTGTTGGCTGGAAAGCCAGGGGCCGCTTCTGAGGGTTCTAAACAAACATGGACCTTCAGAAGCACCGTCCTCCGATGCTGACCCAGGAGGTCTCTGGGGAATAGGTATATTGTGTTCCCGCGGTTACAGGCGCACAGACCAGGGTGTGTGCAGGTGAGGCTGTGCTGGACTTTTCTCCCTGAACGTGAGAAGGGGTTCAGGAAAGCCTGAATTTTTGACACCTCAAGCCAGGCAGGTGCTTAGAGGGGAGAGCAAGGGCACTAGGCATGCTGCCGCTGGCCCTGAGGAAGGAAGGAGTTAGCACGGAGTGACAGGGGCTGCCAGGGCCAAAGCTCCTGCTTGAATAGATTCTGGAGAAAAGAACTGGAACCTGAGCCACAAGTCTCTGGGCCAGAAGGCGAAGGCAGCCTGGCACCAAAGAAGAAAGGGAAAGGGGAAAAGAAAAATGCAAGCTTTCAAGTGCCTGGCAGATGCCAGGGGCTTTCTATGCATCTGTGAACTCATTTAGTCCTGACAGTCATCCTAACAGGCAGGGACTATCGTTATCCCCTTTTTATGAATGCGACCACTGAGGTTCAGTGAGGAAAGTGATCCACCCAGGCCACAGAGCTAAAAGGTGGGAGGACCGAGACACAAACCCAGGTCTTTCTGTTTTTTCCCCAGGGCACACGTGTATAAAGAAACATCTTAATAAACTCCCCCAGCTGTCAGAGGTGATGCTCAGCTGGCTCCTGAGAGGCTGGGGTGAGAAGCTGAGTGACCACAAGGGAGGTCCAGCAGTGCCTACTGGCAACTTGTAGGGGCCCCCAGGAGTGGCTCAGATCCAAAATGGGGACCCACCAACATCCTCTTTGTTCAGTACCCCAGTCTCTTGTCCTTGAGCCCCATTGACAATCACCAGTATCCTCTTGGGATAGTGACAGAGGATTGCTGCCTTCTTTTTCTACAGGCTCTGCCAAAGAGAAGAGAGGGACTGGGCTCCTATTGCCTGGAGGGAAGGTATCTGTGATAGTGTCAGCCCCAATCTGCAGGGAGGATAAACCAGGGCAGGAGGGAAGTTGATCCCCTAGGCAGGCCTAGTGCATGCCTGAGCCCCATCCAGTACCTACTGAGAGTGCTGGGAGGGGAAACAGTGGGACCTGGTCACCCCAGAGCCTGCTGAGGCCTGGTATGGACTTTGGACACCCTGTTCCCATGCCAGGATTTTGGTGAGCCCTGGCCTGGGATGGCTAGGCTTCTCTTGGAGGTAGAAGGAAGTGCCAACTCACCAAGTCCTGCCTGGAGAAGGAGCACATGGTGTTACTATTGTTTCCTATCTTTGTATTTGGTCTTCAGCAGATAGCATGGCTACCTACCTGGCTGATCTGTGAGAGGTGAGCATATCCGATTAGGGTTGAACTCAGCTAAAACTGCCAACCAAGTTAATCCCTCTGAACTGTTATAGACTTGGAATCCTTTAAAAAATACCTTTGTTCCAATTGCTGAGAAAAAAAGTCTTTGAGAAATTTTGGAAAACAGAGGTATAACAGGAAGAATGCTCAATGTTATTGTGTATCTCCTCCTAATATGTCTTCTTATAGCATGGTTTTTTATTGCGGTAAAATATATATAACATCAAATTTACCATTTTAACCATAAAAATGGTACAATTCAGTGGCATTAAGTATATTTGCAACATTGCACAACCATCTTCATTACCCATTTCTAAAAAGTTTCTCCTAAACTCTTTACCCATTAAACAGTAACTCTCCATTCCTCCCTCCCCCCCAGCCCCTCTTAACCTCTATCCTACTTCCCATCTCTATGAATTTGATCATTCTAAGTAATTCTTATAAGTGGAATCATACACTGTTTGTCCTTTTGTGTCTGGCTTATTTCATTTAACATAATGTTTTTCAAAGTTCATCCAGCTTGTAGTGTGTATCAGTACTTCATCCCTTTTATGGTTGAATAACATTCCATTGTCTGGACATAGCACATTTTTAAAAATTCATTCATCTCTAGGGACATCTGGGTTGTTTCCCCCTTTGGGTATTTATGAATAAAGCTGCTATGAACATTCATGGACAAGTTTTTGTGTGGACCTATGTTTTCATTTCCTTCCACATTTTGGCTATTGTGACTAATGTTGTTACGAACATTGGTATACAAGTATCTGTCTGAATGCCTGCTTTCAAGTCTTTTGGGTATATACACCCAGATGTGGACTTGCTAGATCACATGGTAATTCTACATTCAACTTTTTGAGGAACCTCCATACTGTTCTCTATAATGCTGCATCATTTTACATTGTTATGAGCAATGCACAGGCTTCTAGTTTCTCCAAATGCTCATCAACACTTAACTCTTTTCCAGGTTTTTTTTTTTATAATAGCCATCCTAATAGATGTGACTGTATATTTTTACATAGTTAAAATCATATAGTTTTCCACCTCGCTCTTTTTAATTTATTGCTAAAGTCATACTGAGTATCTTTCCATGTAATTAAATATTTGCAAACATCATTCTTGATGAGTATACAATATTCCCTCCCGTGAATATAGTGCAGTTTATTTAACTAGTCCCCTACTGTTAGATATTTACTTTACTTTCAACTTGCACTATTATAAATAACACTGTAATGAATATTTCTGTTCATAAATCTTTTGTCAGACCTATGATTCCTTTTTTCTGATAAATGCTATCTCAGTCATTTTTTTTTTTCTGATTTCTCTACTTGGCTGAGTTTCTTAAATCACAAAATAATGTACCCTCGTTGTACCAAATCTAACAATACAGAGAGGTTTATAAAGAAACATTTAATAATCCGCCCACCCCCTCCCCACTCAATCCTGAGGTCATTGATATTAAAAATTGGGTGTGTATCCTTCCACCTCTCTCTCTCAGATTACAGAAACATTTGCACACAAAACGACTTTTTCTTTCCCTTGTTTTACATACAAATGGAAGCATATACATTCATTCTGCAGGATGAACATTTGGGACTAGTCTTACAGAATCAGAGTATTAACCTTTTTAAGGCTTTTGACATACAAATTTCTTTCTTACCAATCTCTTTCTAGAAGGATGACTCTAGTTTAAGTACCCTCACCAAAAGTGTGAGACGAATTTACCACCCTTGTCCAGGATTGAGTATATTTTTTAAAACTTTACGAATTTGGAGCTGAAAAAATGGTAATAGCATTGGTTTTTAATTTGTGTTCCTTAGATCAGACATTTATTTTTCTTGTTTGTGGGCCATTTGTATTGCCTGTTTTGTGAATCGTCTGTTCATGTCTTGTGTTTTTATTATTGACTTTGTACATAGTTGTTTTTATGTATTAATGATTTTTTTCTTATTACATTTGTGGCAGTTTTTTTTTTCCATTTATTATTGGAATCTTAGAGCTGAAAAGAGGGAATGGGAAAGAAAGAAACTATCCCAGGCATCTTTTAATATACTTTATCTCACTTAATTCTTACATCTGTCTTGTGAAGTGCATATATATTGGTCCCCATTTACATAGGGAAAGACAGGCTCAGAGAGGTTAAGTAACTAGCTCAAGGTCATCCAGCTAATAAGACTTGGCACTGGGATTTGAATCCAGGTCACATCCAGGGATTTGATTGCCAGAAGGCAATGGTACCATCCATTCTGTGCCAGTGTAATTATATGATAGGTAAAGCTTTGTGCTAGTTGCTTTGTGAACATCATTTACAGAAAGGTTAGGGATAGGTGTTTTTATTATCTCCATTTTGCAGATGAGGCAAGTGGAGATCAGGGAATTTAAGTAACTTGCTTGAGGTTTCATAACGGATAAGAGCAGACCTGAGATTTGACCACAGGACTATTTGAGATTAAAGATGTTTGACCCTGTCTTCTCCCCATATATGCTACCTCCCTAGGGACCATTTTCTTGGATCCAAATTGAGACCCAGAGAGGGAGAGCACTTGGCTTACAGTCACATAGCAAATTAGTGACTGTGCCCCTACCTCCTTCCAGATGACTTGTCCCAGTTCACACAGCCAGTTAGTGGCAGAGCCAGAATCTGAACCCAGCTCTGGCTAATTCTCCATCCAACTGGAGCAAAGGCTTTGCAATGAACATTTATGATATGAGCTGGGGAGAAGGAGCAATTAGGTAGAGTGTGTAACTGCCCTGAAACCTTTTTGAAAGGACAGACTCTGGTATTGGAGTCTTCTAGGTCAAGGCGGTTCCAGAAGCCCCTAAATGACAAGACCTGGGACAGGAGAACTCATGCCCAAAGGCAAGAAAATCTTTCTACAAGGAAAGAGCTGCCTTCCCTTCACCAGTTGACAAAGATTATAGCAGGAACAGTTGCCTCTTTTCAACACACTCAGAGTGTGTGTGTGTTTGCACACATGCACATGCATGTGTGCACGTGTATTTAGAGGAAAGAAGAAAGGGAGTGCTTTGATGGGGGAATGGAAATGGGCATTTGTAGCCCCTAGTACCCAAATGTTCTTCCCCCTATAGCTCCTTATAAAGAAAACCTTACTCATATAAGGAATGGGCTGAATACACTGATTTTAGAAAATCACTCTCCCATCCAGTCCTAGAAATCTCTCCCCATCTTGACCGGAAAGTCCATCAAAAAAGAGTTATTTGAGTAACAAGCTAACTACTTCAATGGTGATACAAATGAAGGGGCCATCCGAGCGGCAATGTGGTGTACAAGAACTTGGGCACTGAAGTCCAGGTAACCTGGCTTCAAATTCCAGTTTGAATTTCTGTCCTCATAAAACAGTTTTTGAGACCTTGAACATATTCCTTCATCTCTCTTGGAACCTCACTTTCTTTGAATTCAAAACTAAGGAACAAGGTCATCATAGGCTTAAATGACATACAAGATGCTAATCTCAAAAGGACACAGTGCCTGTGAGCTGGAAAGTGCTCAAGAAATGGTAGCCACCCTTATTATTATTGGCTGTGTGGCCTTGGACGAGCTCTTTAAACTCTGGTCCTTCTGGTCCTTACCTGTAAATATGTCTTCACCTCAGGGGGTGGTTGTGAGGATTCAATGAGTTGATAAATGTCAGTTGCTTAGAACAGAGCTTGGCGTATAGTAAGCACTTAATAAATGGTAGCTATTATTATTCTTACCTGAATTAGAGGTGCTTAATCTAAATGACTGCTGAATACTCAATTGAGATTGGCAACATTTTCCCTTAGGAGAAGGGAAAGGTACTTTGGGAGCAGGAGGTGAAGTGTCTGGCATGGGGGTGGAAGGTTAGGAGCCAAAAGGCAACTCGAGAGATTCTAGTGAGTGAAAGCACGAAGATATGCTTGGGTAAGGGAGGGAAGAGGCAGAGATGGAAGGACTCTAAAGCTGTGATTTACCTCATCCTATGAGACCAAGCACAACTAACTGACAGGTCTTTTTTATTAGGTCTCTGTTCTCCCTAGCCTCTCATCTGTTTAATAAGGCACTGAGATTGGAGGAAGGAGGTAAGGTAGGGAGAGGGTGCTGGTATCACAGAAAGCTGGAGATTTCTGCCTGGACCTTGGCCCAGAACTAGTGGTGTGTGGAAGACAGGCATGCCTTTGGAGGGAGCAGTGGGATTTTATGCTGCACACGTTTGTGACCTGCTCAAAGGAAGCTATGATTGTCACTGTCACACTGGCGCCATTCCTTTGGTGGCCTGCATAGCCATTGGGCACCGAACCCTCCAAAGTTCCCCTCCTCTCATATTGGTTGGTTCCCTTTGGTTATAAGACTACTCATTAATTCCATTGGCCTGTTTGTTAAGCTTATCTGGCTCAAGCTCATGGCCAAGACAGTGGTGATGGAGTAGGTGATCCACAACTAGGCGGTGCAGGGCCTGGGGGTTTGTGGCAAGGCTGGTCAATTCAAGTCTTTTGTTGTTTTTGAGGTTCATGGCTGCATATCAGTTTAACACTTTTATTTTATTTTATCAAAGCAACATGTATTCATAATTTTAAAAGATAAATAAGCTACATATATACACTCTTCAGAGTTAAACGCTTGAAACTCCCTTAGCTTTTTCTTCAGATATTTATCTTCACATTTTTTATCTCAATTTTTTAAACACCTTTATTGTGGTATGATTCCTGTACAGTAAACTGTACGTATTTCAGAAATACAATTTGATGAATTTTGATAGATGTATACACCTATGAAACCACTACCACAATCAAGACAGCAAACATTTCTGTCACTCCCCAAGAGGTGCAGATTTTGAATTCCCAATTTATCCCTTCCCACTCCCTTCCCCCACTGGTAACCATAAGTTTGTTTTCTATGTCTGTGAGTCTGTTTCTGTTTTGTAGATAAGTTTATCTGTGTCCTTTTTCTTAGATTCCACATATAAGCAATATCATATGGCATTTTTCTTTCTCTTTCTGGCTTACATCACTTAGTATGACAATCTCCAGGTCCATCCATGTTACTGCAAATGGCATTATTCTATTCTTTTTTATGGCTGAGTAGTATTCCATTGTATATACATACCACGTCTTTATCTAGTCATCTGTTGGTGAATATCTTCACATTTTTAATGGTGTGCCAACACTGCTATTTCTTGACTTTTCTATTTTAAATATTTTTGTATGTATACACACATGTGCAAAAATACACACATATATACATATATGCATATGTATATATGTATCTATCCCATATGTATATATCCTTGTAGCTTGTATCCATTTTTTAAATTATTTATAATGTAACATTTTAAAATGATAAATGTATATCTCAATGCTTATAATTAAAACAGAAGCCCTCTGCTACAACCCTGAGCCTCACTCTTCAGTCAAATAATTCCAAACCTCTAGTTGTTTCTTGTTCTGATATTTACCTTCACATCTCTAAATGGTATGCCAATCCTGTTATTTCTTGATTTTTTTCTGTTTTAAATATCTATTGACTTTTTATTCTATTGGAGGGGGATTTGGCTTTCTTACTACCAGCAACACTGTATGAGCACACATACTTCCCCTCCCCTATATCTAATATTGTCATATGACAATTTCTGGTTTTAACAGTATTCCATATTTACATTATTAGAATTATAAATATTGTTCACAGCTGAGTCATGTAGAATAGTGTGATTACATTTTCTTTCTTGGCCAACTTGTTTTCCTGGAGTTAATAATTGCCTCTTTTTTCCCTATTTGCTTAGTTTTCTATAACTTTTTTGCTAATGCAGCCCTAATTTCTCCATCAAAGCTGTAAAACTTATGCAACTCATTACATAACCCATTACTTATACCTTTTTCTTGGAGCTCTCCATTTTGCTTCAGTCTGGGCTAGTTGCTGGAGGCTTGGCTTTCAAGTGCTTGGATTTTAAGTGTTTAGCAAGCATCTCTTCTGTATTCCCAGCTCAATATGAAATCCTTAGGGAAATAACGCAGATAAGTAAGATACAATCCCTGTCTTCAGGGAGCCTACGGTCTCAAGGATGTTTAGTTCATGGAGATATCTCAGCAGAAGGCTAGAGCTCCTTCCAGGGACTTTGATCTAGGCTGTGTCTTTGACCCCACATTCCAGGCAGAACTTCCCCTCTCAATCTCCACTGAATTATCAGAAGAATACAATACAGTCTCCCAGAGAACAAATGTGGTCTTAGGCTGCATTAACAGAAACAGCTTCTAGGACAAGAGAGCTGATACTTCTGCTTGACTCTGTGTTGATAAACTCTGTCTGGGGGTTGCATTCAGTTGCAAGGGACATAGAAATGTAGGAACTTAATCTGAATATGAACAACCAGGATAGAACAAAGAACTGGTAACCACATCCCATAAAATAGTTGAAAAAAACTGTGAACACTTGGCTTCTTGGAAGAGTAGTCTACACATAGTCATCCATCTTTCTTCCTTCATATTCCCTTTTAAATTGCTTACAGTTTGGTTTCTGCCCCCACTGCCCTGCTGAAACTGCTCTCACTGTGATGAGACTGCTGGCATGTCCTTATCTGCTGACCACTCCTTATTCTTTGAAACTCTCCTCCCCTAATTTATAGAATGACATTCTCCTGTTCCTTCTCCAAACTCTCAAACTGCTCCTCCATCTTTGTCAGATTCCCTTCTTCCACTTACCCCTTAAATGTTAGTGTTTTTCAGGGATCCACTGTTGGTCCTTTTCTCTCTGTGTTCTCTCTCGGCAGTCTCATCCACTTCCTTGGCTTCCACTATCACTTTATCAGTCAGAGCAAGCTAGTTTACACAAACGACCCCCAAATATCAGAGGCTTAATGCAACAGTTATTTCTTACTCACAATACCTGTCCAAAACAGGTCAGCAGGGAGTTCATGGATAGTCACCATATCAGGCCAGTAAAAGGTCCATTTCAACACTGCTTCCACAGTCAGCAACAGAGGGAAGAGAATGTGACAAATCATACACCAGCTCTTAAAGCTTCTCCCCAGAAGCAATCCTATCACTTCAATTCACATTTCATTGGCCAAAGGAAGTCCTATGGCCATGCCTGAGGATATTTCAAAGGATATGGGAAAGTATAGTCCTACTCTGTTCCTAATGATTAACTCCTTAACCCTTGATGACTCCCAAACCTTTATCTATAGCCCAGACCCTCCTTCTGAGCTCAGGCCATTATGTCCAATGGCCTCCTTGACATTTCTATCTAGTCTATGTTGACCTATACTTAAAAGTTAACATGACGAAAACCTGAATTTATCTTCACCCCCAAATCTAGTCCTCCTCCTGGTTTCCCTTCTTTAATGAATGATACTACTATTCACCCTGCTACCCAAGCCAGAAACCTAGTAGTCATCCTGGACACCTCCCTCTCCATCATTCCCCATATCCATAAGTTATCCTGTTGATTCTGCCCTTTTTGACATCTCTTCTCATATCCATCCCGTCCTTTCCATTGCTTAAATCTGCTCCTACCGCCTTAGCTGAGATCCCCATCGTTTCTCACTCAGATTGTTACAGTCGTATCCTAACTGGTCTCCCTACCTCCAATCTTGATACCTATGCTCCATCATCCACACTTTCAGAACATAAGTCTGAAAATTTTGTCACAGAGGTGATAAGCAATCTTTTAAGAAGCAATTCTTTAAAACTCATCAAGAGCTGTCCATTGCCTGTAGGATGAAGCCTGGCTCTTCCTCAGCATTCAGAACATATCATAAAATGGGCATGGCCTTCCTCTACTGCCTCATCTCCCATCATGGTGCCCTTTGTACCCTCTAACTGTGCTAAACTACGTCCAGTGACTGAATTCGGCACTATTTCACACCTCCAGGCCTTTCTACCTGCTTATTCCTTTGCCTTCAGTGCCCTTATTCCTGCCCTATCCCACCTAGTGAATTTATACTCATTTTCTCCCAGCCCCAACTCCAGCCTCTCCCACCTAGAGATATTTTCCTGTGCTTCAGCCCTCAAAACACAGTTGATCCCTCCTCCCTTTATGCAATCACTGTACCAAGTACATACTACTTACCACAGTGACTTCTAATGATTGATTCACAAGGTTGTGAATCCTTAATTCACAATCCTTAATTCACCTCCTGCTCCTTAAAGATAGCAATCCTGTCTTCCTTATCTATATCATCTGTAGATCCCCAGCACAGGACTAGGCACTTGAAGATGTTCAGAAAGTGATCATTGCATGAAAAAAAATGCTTGGGAAGACCTGACCCAATCCAAGGAGGTTTACAAATACCTCCTGCAGTGCTGGCATGGGGACAGGAAGTTTTGGGCCCCAGAAGAGCTAGTAGGAGCCATGAGGAATGTCGCAGAGAGGCATTATCTCAGCTCAAAAGAAGAAATAACTTCTTTAACTACTAGAGTTATCTGAAGATACAGGCTGCCCTAGGACATAGTGAGCGCCCTGTGATAAGAGGTTTACTGTCAGTAACTGGATCACTCTTGACAGTAATTTTGGAGTGGAAATTCCAACAGCAGATAAAGAGGTGGAGTTACGATTCTCACCGTAGCTTCCATTCTGGAGTGGTCATGAGCCTGCCTCCTCTGCTCACCTGATTAATATGGATCCTTTAGGCTCCTTAAGAGCTGCTCCTGCACCAGGGACACCACTTCTCCACTAACCAAGCCACCACTGGCCAGGCCAGGCCCGCCCTGCCATGGGCCTTGGAGCAGGTAGCCTAAGAGGCTTAGAGATGATTGGACTCTCTGGGTCTGCACTGGCCCTAGGTTCTTCTCACCTCTCCAGTCATCTCCCCTACCTTTCCTCCAGGCCAGGCCAGGGTGCTTTGACTCATGGATGCTCATTATCAGCAGCAGCAGGAGAGCTGTTGCTTATTTTTACAGCCAACTTAAGTAAAGCCATCTGATCCACCTGGATTTACCCTGTAATGCCTCTAATCCCAGTCTGACTCTGCCAATCCCAAGGAACTACTCCCAGAGTTATGTCTATGACCTCCTTCCCCTGGGTTGGAGAGATTGACTTTGACCTTACCCTGTTCTGCTCCAATTCTTTGAAAGCCAGAAGCAGGAATAGGAGTGCGTGGCTCTTTTCAGACCTGCCCAAGGATGTCCCTCACATGATGCTAGGTGTGTATGGCTGCCATGCAAAGAGACATTGGATTGGTCGGCAGGGTACCTCCCTCGAATCCTGGCTTTATAGCTGATGTCTTGTGTGCCTCTGACTCAACTAACCCAATCCCCTTTTCTGGGCTTCAGTTTCCCCCTAAGTAAAAATCTAGGGGCAGAGTGGTTACTTGTGTGCTGTGGACAGTGGGTTTTATCCCCCAGCCAAGCGCAGATTCCTGCTCTGCCTCCACAGTCTCTGCAGCTGCAGCTCCTGGCCAAGTGTCCCAGGGGTGCATTAGGAAAACAAGCAGCCATGAAGAGAAGGTCTGCAGGGAGGCTTTGGATGGGGAAACAGGCCCTAGGGAGGGATGCAAGTCAGAATGCAAGAAGGAAACTGCCGATTTCCTGGTTGGCAAGAACTGAAGCTCTCCTTTCTGGAGGGTTTTCCAGCCCCCAGACCAAGGAGTCCAGGATGGCCTCCTCTTTCCAAACCCTCCAGCCCGAGTCTTGGCTCTGAGCTGTGTGTGTATACACGCGCTCATGTGCATTCAGGCAGCACCCTGGGGGGTCAGGAGAAGTCAGGTGCTTCTCCCCAGAGGAGCATAGGGACAGGAATGCCCTGGCCAGGGCTGCAAACCAGGGAGCAGAAAGGTCAGGCTCTCTAGTTCCCCGCACTTCTCCCTAAACTGGCAGCTGCAGCACCCAGGATGGGTGGGGATCCCCCTCATCTTACTGGCTCCCCTTTCAAGAGTGGTTTAGCAGCCCAGCCAGGGGGAGGGGTGGGATAGCCTTCTCAGCTTCCTTTTTGGGTTAATTGGTGTTCCCTCTAGTTACTCGCTGCTTCCTTCCCCTCCCAGTTCCCATAGCAACTCAGCTGTAGCAGCCAGAACTTGATTGAGCCCAGCGGTGGCCTGCTGGAGGTGGGAAAGAGGGTTCTGTAGGGAAAGGAGGGCACTGCCAGGTCAAGGCTTCCCACCCTACCCATCATCTGCCACTACGTTGAGGGTCCCTGACAGGGCATAATGAAGCAGTCTCTTCTGCCAGGGCTGGAGTTGGAAGAGCCTTAAAGCCCAGAGCAGGCCTGGCTCTCTTCAGCTCTCCTCCTGTACCCTCGCCCCTGGGTCACACCCCCTGAGTTTGGAATTCCCAGTCACTGGTAGGATGGTCCAATAGGAAGAACCCTGGGGCTGGAGTAGAGAAACTGGGTTCCTCACTTGGCTGCTATTTTATTTGATGGTAGTCAAGTCTTTCCCCCTTTTCTGGGCCCCCATTTCCTCATCTGTAAAATGCAGTAGGGTGAAGTTCTCTGCGTATTAAAATTACCTGAGGTGTTTTGGAAAACTCCACAGAGGTCTGGGCCCCACCCACAAGGATTCTGATGGACTTGGTCTGGCATGTGATGTGAGCCAGGCAGGAGCCTTTAAAAAAGACTCTCTGAGTGATTCTCATATGCAGCCAGAATTGAGAAACTAGAGCAAAAGATCTCCAAGGGTGTCCCAACTGACTGTTGTCTGATTTAGAGACATCTCTTTCTTCACCCCACCTGCCTGACCTGCAGCCAGCCCCTCAGTACTCCCAACCTGGGCTCTCCTGGCTCTTTCACACCTTTGATGATGAATGCCCAGGCTCCCTTTGACTGCCCAAGTCTTAACTGATGTGACAGGGCCCACGACTTACGCCCATCCAAGGAAGATGGCTGCAGCGACTAAGGCAGGCTTGTGGCCCAGGTGGTAGCATTGAGAGCCAGATTTTTTACCCAAGAAGGACGCTGGGCCACCTCTGAAGCACATGGGCCAGAAATGGCCTCAGCTGGCCATCTGTGGGGCTGAGGAACTGGATTACCTCTCAGCCTTGTGTCATTCTTCTTCCTCCATTCCCCTCATTAGCTCCTGGCCTGTTCCTGCCTCGCCACCCACAGGCCTGGTGTCCTCCTCACGCAATCTGCTCACCTACTCGTTGCCATGGTGACTCTGGTTGGGGGTGTGGGGCTTGAGAGACGGTCACCTAATTAAGGAGAAAGGTCCCACTCACACTGTCAGGCCCCCCTCTCCTCGCCCTGCCTCTCTCAACTCCCTCCCTCTTTCCCAGAGCAGAGGAAGGGAGCCCTCAGCCATCAGAGCTTGTTATTAGGCTCATTGCAGTTGCCTGGGAGAAGGGCTGGACCCCTAGTGCAGCCTCTTCAGCTGGAAGCGGAAATATTGAACTAGAAGAGCCCAGGGAGGATCCCACAGGGGCCTCAGAACCCCAGCAGTGGAGGAGTAGGCTATTCCACACAGTCCAGGCCAAGGGTTGAGGCTCAACCTGGGTCCAGGATGCAGAGGTTGGGGCAGAGGATGTGGACAGAGACTCCTCTTGGCACTTTGGGGCCCACAAGATGGAAGGAGGTCTCTGAGATACTGGGGCTTTTAGCGCTAAGGATTTCCTTTTGTTTCCTGCCTCACTTTTCTTTCTTTCTCCTCCCATACTTCTGCTCACTTATCCTTTCTTACCCCTGCTTTCCTCTGCTCCCACCTTCCTCACCCACCTTTATTCCCCTGCTCACTCTTAAACCTTCATCTTTCTTTTTTTTATTTTTAATTTTTTTTTATTGAAGTAGAATTGATTTACAATACTATGTTAGTTTCTGGTGTACAGCATAGTGATTCAGTTATACATATATATATATATATATTCTTTTTCATTAAGGTTATAAATCCTCATCTTTTTTAATTTAAACATTTTTTAAATTGAAGTATGGTCAATATACAGTGTTGTATTAATTTCTGGTGTACAGCATGATGATTCAGCTATACGTATATGTGTTTTTTCTTTTTTGAATTAAAATTTTTTGTGTGTTTTTTAGGGGGTAATAAGGTTTTGTTTATTTGTTTGTTTGTTTGTTTTAGTGGAGGTACTGGGGCTTGAACCCAGGACCTCGTGTATGCTAAGCATGTGCTCTACCACTGAGCTATACGCTCCCCCACATTCTTTTTCATACTCTTTTCATTATAGGTTATAAACCCTCATCTTTCTTACTCCCTCTTTGTGACCTATCCTCTTCACAGCCCCTCTTACATCTCTCATGCCCCCACCCTCTTATCCTCCTATTCTTTCTTACCCTTTGTCTTCTCTCACCTTCACTGCACCTCTTTACCTCCCTCACACCCTCTGTGTCTTATTCCCCTGCTTCCTCCTCAACCCTGCTTTTTTTCCCTACCCCCACTATTACCACCATTTTTTATCCTCTAACTCCCTACTCTTTCTTACCCTTTCTTTCTGACTACCCTCCTCCCTTGTGCTCCCAGACCCCACTGCCACTCTCTCCAACCCATGAGGCCCTCTCCTATCCCTCCAGCTCCTTCTTCCCCTGCCTTTTACCTTCACTTGGTCCTCTCCCCACTCCTTTCACTCCATTCTCACTCTTTTGCATGCAACTTTTATCCCAATAATTTCACTTCGAACTTTATATACATAAAATTTAACACAAGTGTGCAAGAGGTGTGTACAGAGCTGTCCACCAAAGCATTGTTTATAATAGCAAAAACCTGGAAATCACTTAAACCTCCATCCACAGAAGATTGGTACCCTTTGCACTTCATTCATACAAAACCATTCTCTGTTCTTTTAGCGCACCATGCACACACTCATCTCCATACCTTTGGTTAAGCTGTTGCCTCAGCCTGGAATGCCCTTTTGTCTCATCTCTGCCCACCCCATCTAAAATCCTAATTTGAGCCTCAACTCGACTGTTATCCCCTCACTGAAATCTTTCCCCGCTTTTCTGTTTGCTTCCCTCCAATGGCCAAGGGTTTAACTTCTCCTATAGTATAGATTATGTGCCATAGTTTCAAGTTAGATCTGTCTATCCATGAAACTGGAATTTCTCTGAGAATAGGGGCATGTCCTCTTTTACTCCTCTGGTTCCTGCAATCAACAGACTTTTTTCTTTTAACATACATTGTACTGAGTAAACAGTGGTCAGTGAGACAGACCCACATCTGCTTTCATGCATTTTAGTGAGGTGGACAGAAAAACAAAAGAAGGATGCAGACAAAGTCATATTTTTGGTGAAGAAATAGTTAAGAAGAAGAATAATGAAGGCGGCATGCTCTAGCTCAAGTGGCCAGGGAGACCTTTCTGAGGATGTAGCATTTGAACTGAGGCTTCAAAGTTGAGAAGGACCCAACCAGCCCAAAAGTGAGGGGAAGAGCATTCCAGGCTGAGAGAACAGCATGTGCCAAGGCCCCAAGGTGAAAAGAAGTAGGACAGGTTCAAGGAAAAGAAAGAAAACCTCTGTGTGGAGCAGGATGAGCTTGAAGGGAGAGGTAGAAAATGAGGTTGGAGAGACAGACAGGGGCCAAGTTATGCAGGGGGTTGAAGTCTGGGGTCGAAAGTTTGGGTTTTATTTTCAATGCATTTAAGGGTTTGAAGCAAGGGAAGAACAGAGTTAGATGTCATTTTGAGATCACTCTTACTCCTGTGGAAACAGTGGATTGGAAAGAACAAGAGTGGAGGCGGAGAGGCCTCATAGGAGAATGTTGTCCAGGTGACAGATGACCATGGCCTGCACAGAGTTGTGAAAGTGAAGGGACAAATCACGCCTTGCTGATGGACTGTGTGCAGAGATGCAGGCAGAGAGAGAAAGGAATGCTAACACTTAGGTTTCTGGCTTGAATACCCAGGTGGAGAATTGTGGCACTTAACTGAAGTGGTCAAGGTGTGGTGCAGGCAGATTTGGAGTACAAAAACCAAGAACTGAATTTTAAGATTTACAGCATGCTAAGTTTGAGATGCCAGTGAGATATCAAAGCTCTGTTCCTCAGGGGGTTGATTTTCATCACAACCCACCACCACCCATCACCACCCCCCTGCCCTTGCTTTGCCAAAGTCCATGTTCCTGGTGGAGTTCCTTGGATTTTAGTGTAAATGCTTAAAGAAGCTCTGAGCACACTGCTCAGAGTGTGGTTGAAAGGCCTCTGGCAGCAGAATGACTTGGACCCTTGTTCAAAATGATTCCTGAGTCCACCTCAACCCTCTTGAAGCTGAATTTTGAGGATGTCGTCTGCATATTTAACAAGTGTCCCAAGGGAATTCTGGGGCACAATGAAGTCTGAGAACCATTGCTCTAAGGAGCCACTATGGGAAGGTACCCCAGAAGCTATGAGCACTAGATGTGGGCAGGGCTCTATCCCCACGTGTGAAAGTTGCCTGGGAAGCTTGTTAAAATGCAGGTGTAACTTGGCAGGTCTAGGGCGGGGGCTGGGATGCTGCATTTCTCACGAGCTCCTAGGTGATGAAGATGCTGCCAGTCCAGGTCTACATTCTCAGTAGCAAGGAGCTACATCAGTGGCTCTCAATGGGAGGTGATTTTGCCCCTCCCCCAGGGACATTTGGCAATGGCCAAAGACATTTTTTTGGTTGTCACAGTGGGGTTGGGGAGGATGTGACTGGCAACTACTGGATAGAGGCAAGGGATGCTGCTCAATATTCTACAATGCACAGGACAGCACCCACTACAAAGAATCATCCAATCCAGTGTCAGTTGTGTTGCTGTTGAGAAACTCTAGTCTTGATGATAGCCAAAGAGTATAGAGCAGGGACCATTTCTTAGCTAAGACACAGTGCCTGGTAGGAGTGGCCTAGACAAGAGAAGTATACCAGTGAAGGAGTTTACAAACGAAATGTGGTTTCTGCTCCACTCCAGGACAGAAGCCAACTGGACAGAACATGGACTAAGTAGAGCTTGAAGGCACCTGTGGTGCTTGGTAAGGCAGATTCCCATTTTTTATTAAACATAACCCCTTATATGTGTATTGCACTTGAGAGCTAGCAAAACATTTTCAGATGTGTCATATTATTTGATCCACACAGCACCCTAATGAGGTAGAACAAAGATTATTCTCTCCATCTCCTTCCTGAATTTGGAAACTGAATGCCATCAGCCAAAAGGGATGTTTGCTGAACTGAACATAACTGAAATTTACCTCAATACAGGTGACCTCAGACAAGTCAGGACATCTCTTGGGGCCAACTATAAAATGGTACGGTTGGATGAGATGGTCTTCCAGCTTTGACATAAGAGTAATTTTGTAATTTTACCAATGAACCAATGAACAAATCTTGAATGACTACAAACTGGGGGACTCAGGAGTTCTGGAGATGAGATTAGAGAACTTAGGGTAGGAGGTAATGGTCTTGTCCCAAACCCTTCTTCTTCTCCACACCCTGGATCCTGGTGTTGGGTTGGTGAGCACACTGCACCCTCCCCCAATAGAGTACAGGTGGACCCCTCTTCATCCCTTTTCTCCGAGCTGGGAAGGGGCTGGCGCCTGGGCTGACGCTCTTTCCTCTCCCCACAGGCTGTCTACAAGGCCTGGCTGTGCTCAGAATACTTCAGCGTGACCCAGCAGGAATGCCAGCGCTGGGTGCCCTGCAAGCAATACTGCCTGGAGGTGCAGACCCGGTGCCCCTTTATACTCCCTGACAATGAGGAAATGGTGTATGGAGGGCTCCCTGGCTTTATCTGTACAGGTAAAGGCAGGGCATTGGGGAGGAGGGAGAAGCTGGGGGCGGGGAGCAGGGCAGGCACCAGGTTGGGGGGTGTAGGAGCAAGGAGGACAACAGGGAAGTCAGGTCAGGAGAAGGTTGGTGGCTGGAGGAGCAGGTAATGAGGCCCCCATGTTGGGACAGTGCTAAGTGGAATGGGGTAAAGAACAGAGTGGCCGTCTCCAACCAGAACATGCCTGGCCAGGGAGTAATCCCCGAGAAACTGTCTGGGGTCCTTGGTCCCTGTCCAGAAAGGGAAGGTGCTAGGGGGCAGACTCAAGAGTCTTGGGCAGGGTGACCCGAGCAGCCCCAGCTTTGAAGATCTCTCTCGGAAAGGCATAGCCGGCAGCGCCTTGAGCACCCCACCCCCACCTTCCTTATCCATTGACAGGGTTGCTGGACACTTCGCCCAAGCGGCCGGAAACCAAGTGTTGTGACGTGCAGTGGGTCTCCTGTGAGTCGGAGAAGAAGAAGTTCAAGGAGTCTGAAGCCCCCAAAACCCACCACCAGCAATTCCACCACTCTTATTTCCACCACTACCACCAACAGTACCACCACTACCACCCCCGACACGACCCCCCAGGCCACATCAGCCACAAGCCCTCCCTGCTGCCGGTCTCTGGGGGCTCCCGCCTCGGCCCCAGCAGGATCCGGCTCTATGTCCTTGTTCTCATGCTCCTCCATACCATGGTGTCCTTCTCCAGCAGCCAGGGTGGTGGGGGACCGGGGCTGGAGGCACTGCCTGCCCTAGATGAGGGCCTCACTCGGGAAGAGTGACAGCAAGGTTGGAGATCAGACCTCCACCACACACCAACATCAGCTCCAGGCCCTCCCAGGGGGAGGGGGAGGGGCTCCTCCCATGGGAGGTGTAGGACCAGGTTGGGGATGGGGGAAATGGGGGACCACGCATCACCCCCAACCAACCCCCACCCCAAAAGCAGCTCCCACAGAACCGCCACAGGGCCTCAGGGAGCTGCAAAACTCATCCGGGAGAAAAAGGCAGGAGCAGCAGGGGCCCCCTCTCAGGCCCCCATCTGTGGGGCTTAGCCAAAAAAAGGTGGGGGTGGGGGCTGGAAATGCCCACCCCCACTGAGAGTCCTGACCCCAGGGAAGGAGGCTGCTCACCCAGCCTTGGCCCTGTAGGGAATGTTGGGGGGCACAGAGGGGAGAAGCTCTTTCCCCCCTCCGCATTCCTTTTGTTGCCACGATCCTTAATTCCCTCCTGCCCGTACCCCTACAGGCAACGGCAGACGATGCAGTGGCCCTCCTTCCCGCTCCAGCAGGCCTTGTCCCACATGGGGCCTCCACAGGGAGGGGCCAGGCTGGGACACAAGGTGTACACAGTTGCAGCTAGGTCGGAGCCCCAGTTTTAAGCTGTGCCCCACTACCCTAGGCAATGAGATCTAGGAATAGGGTGCAGAACGAATGGTGAGAGAGAGTGGAGACAGGGAAGAGGGAGAGGAGAGGAAAGAGGTGGGCCGAGGGCTTAGAGAGATGGCTGAATGGGCTGTTGCCACTTGGCTTTGGGGAGGCAGATGATCCGTGTCGAGGCAGGCTCAAGGATAGCTCCCCAAATCAGAAAGGGTAGCCTAAGGAGCCCTCTGAGGAAAGAGCACAGAGACTGGGCTCTTGGGCCTTGAAACAGAAGGCTGAGGGCATGTGGTCAGACTGCCGCTGTCTGAAGGGCCATATTTTCCAGAAGGTGCACATACTCCCAAGGGCCGCTCTTGCCCTGGAGATCTTGGCCTTGGGGCCAAAGACGTTTCCATTTCTGATCTCCATGGGGAGGAGGGACTTAAGCCCAAGTGGGTCAGGCCTGGCCTGGGTCCCCAGACTCCCCTATCTTGCCCTAGCCCAGGCCTCCATGAAGGAAATCCTGGTGGCCTTGCCCCAGGGCTTTCCAGAGATGAGCCTCCCTGATCCCCAGCCTGTCCCTGCCCCCAGCCTACCAAAGAGTATTCATCCCTTCTGATCCCTAACCCCATGGGTTGCTATCCCAACTGTGGAACCACCAGACTGCTCCTCACCCTGTAGCAGGTCCCCTAACCCAGCCACTCCTGCCCCTTGCTGGAGAGAGTCCAGAAACTGACAAGAGGACCCGCTGAATAAAGACAATGTGCTGTCTGTTGTCCCTTGGCTGAGAGACTTGTCATGTCAGTCTCTCGTCAGGCTAGAGGGCTGGATGAGAAAGGAGGCACAGAGAGCCCTTTCGGGGGGTCCACTAACCTTGTGCTGATCTCCTGGGATATCTGCAGGCCCATAGGAGCAGACAAGAAAGGGAGCCGTTGCCAGGACAGGCCAACGGGCTTTCAGTGCCAGAAAGGGCCTGTGTTCTAGGATGTGGTGCCAGTGAGTTAAGGGGAGGGGTGGGCCTGGAGTTGCATTTAGGCAAAGCGAGAGGGAGAGGGGGAAGGGGACGGGGCAGCTGGAATTGGCTGGTGGTGGGGGATACATGGGAGACCTCCCTAGTAGAGAGGGAATCATCCAAGGAACTCAGCTGGGTCCCCACATAGGCTTTGTGAGACTGGGGAGTCCTTCCCTGCCAGTGTTCTTTCTCTCAGTGTGTACCCCTCCCCTCGCCCCTGTGCCCTGCCCACAGACTCCCTGTTTGGCCTTCAGCATTTCAGGCCTAGCCACATACCCCATCCCTAGAGTGCTCTTTTCAGCTGGGGAGGGGAAGAGGTGCTGGCTCCTTTCCAGAGATGCTTATGTAGATGTGAGAGACCCTAGGTACTGCCTTCTAACTCCTGCATCCTCAGGAGGGGAAAAGGGACTGGGAAGTAAAGGGGGACCTGCAGGCCCCAGGGAATGGACCCTTGGAGACTCCCATCCCCTCTTCCCACTCACCAAGTGCCCAGGAGACCCCTGGCTCAGACCAGCCCAGGGCCTTGCCCAGTGGCAGGGGAAAGGGGCACCTCACTCCACCTCGAAGTCATTTGACTGTCCTCCACCCTACCACCCAGATCATCCACCACCACTCCAGCTGCCCCTGCCCTCTGTCACAGGCAGCAAAGCTGGGCAGCTTTCTTATGCCATTTTCTACACTGTGCTTCATAAGTAGGACTTTCTTGCACTAGTTCCTATGACTGAGTCTCCAAGCTGGATTCCTAGTAGTCGCCCGTCCCTTCCTCCCTCACCTGGCTACAATTCAGTTGTTGCCCTTCCCCCGCCTCCGTGTTTCGGTGAGAGTCTCTGTATGTGTACTGCTTTCTGTTGCATTGTGGGGCAGAGACCTCTCTGCTCTTGTTTAACCCCATAAAGAAATAAATGTTAAGACTTGATAATAACCCTCCTATCATGGTTTTGTTCTGCGGCGTCAAGAGCGGCCCAAGGAAAAAGTCTGTGGCTTGGGGAGGAGGTAGGACCAAAGGATGCTGACCCTGTGCCCCGCCCCTTGTTGGCTCAAGTCTCAGAACAAAAGGGGGAGCTCTGTAGTAGGCCATTCTCAACAAGGAAGCCCAAACTCAACCTCCTGCGAGAATCAGGCAGAAAGAGTGAGTGAAGGAAGTGAGCCGGGCGGGGTTGGAGGGCAGACACCAAGGCTGGTGAGAAGCACAGGGACAGAGGCGTCTGGACGGGCAGCTCCAGCCCAAGGTTGTCTTGTGGGAATGTGGGCCCAATGTTCCCAGGTTGTCTCATTTTTCAAGGGACACATCAAGACTTGGAATTTTTCTATGAAGTCTTTCATTTCTAAATGTTGGCTCACGTCTGAAAAAGCTGCACATACCTCTGTGTAGGCTAAACGTGACTGCAGGCCCCACGTGGCCTGGGGATTAGCAGTTTTCCACCTTTGTTTCAGCCTTTGCTTCTACTCTTCCAGCCTCATCTCTTCTACGCCGCCTCACCGGGCCCATCTTCCCACCCCAGGCCCGAAGGCACTCAGGGAGAACTGGAGAGGCAGCAGACAGAACCATATGCCACTGCCATTTTCCCACTTCCATGGGGGAGGGGAGAGGGTAAATTGGAAGAGACCTGGTGTCCTCACTGAGCTGCTGAATTCCTCTGTCGGGAAAACCCAAGTCCCCCAACTCCCCCCAAAAGCAACAGAACGTGGAAGTCAGGGCACAGTCTCTGGAGCCTGAGTGTCTGAGTTCCAAGTCTAGCACTACCATCTTCTACTTGTATGACTTAGCCTGAGTTCCTTGACTTCTTTGAGCCTTAGTGTCCTCATCTAGCAAAAGGGTTATTGGGAGAGTAGATGATAGACATAAAGCCCTTTGCACAACACCTGGCACAAAGGAGCCAGTCAAATATTGATCGTTATTATTGTGATTGATCACCAAGTCTTTCTTCTATTTCCTTCACCTCTACCTAAAACGGTCACCAAGGTCTGTCAGTTCTCCCTGTGGAATATGTGTTCAATTCTTCCCTCCTTTCCACCCACCTCCCACTCAGCTGCTTCAAGCCCTCAGCAGCTCTTTGCCTGGACTACTATAACATCTATCATCTCATCTCTCATTCAGTTACTCCAGTTCTGATCCACCTTGCCCAACACAGTGCCCTTCTGCACTTAAGACACACTCCATAAATATCCTTTGAAAGACCCGCTGCCGTCTGTAGCTGCACATGGCTAATCTTCCTGAAGGGTACATATTGCATCCGGGATCGGAAACATCAGATAGCTCCAAATTGCCTGTAGAATCCAGTGGAAACTTCTTAGTGTGACTTCCAAGGCTCTCTGTGTTCTGCCCGACTGATCTTCCGCACAGGCTGTCACGCACCCCCATCCCAGCCACGTTTCACTGAATGAGCTCTGCTCCTTCTCGCCTCTCACCCTTTGCTCACATAGTTCCTTCTGCCCAGGATGCCCTCTCTCTATCTCTGCCTATCACTGTCTTACCTAGTTTTCAATGCCCAGTTCCAATGCTATGAAGACTTCCATATCCCTTCTCTCCCAAGGTGAAAACTCTTGTCCTCTAATGTACTTCTATAACACTTTGTACCTTAATCACGGTACTTATTACATTCTGCCTGTATTTGACTTAATCATTCATTTATTCAAAACAAACCTATTGAACAATTACTCTAAGTCAAATACTGTGCTGGGTGTTGGGAATACAGCAGTAAGAGAAAGACAAATATCATATGATATCCCTTATATGTGGAATCTAAAAAAATGACACAAATGGACTTATTTATAATACAGAAGCAGACTCACAGACATAGAAAACAAAGTTATGGTTACTGGGGAGAACGGGTGTGGAGAGGGATAAATTAGGCATTTGGGATTAGCAGATACTAATAACTATGTATAAAATAGATAAACAACAAAGTCCTACTGTATAGCACAAGGAACTATATTCAACAGCTTGTAATAACCTATAATGAAAAAGAATATGAAAAGGAATATGTGTATATATATATGTATAACTGAATCACTATCACTAACTAAACAAGAAACTAACACGTTGTAAATCAACTATACTTCAATTTTTAAAAAAACAGACACGTTTTTGATCCATAAGATAACATGATGCCATGTGATCAGCAACCATCATATGCTTACTATAACATTCAACTTTTTCTCTCACCACATATCCATGAGGGAGCCAGGCTCTCTTGGTCTTGAGCATAAGAAAGAGAGGTAAGTGACTAAAGGCAGCTATACACTCACAGTGCTGAGGGAGTCAAGGGCACAGTGACTGTACCAAGGAAATGACCCTACCAATCACCAGCTGCCCTTTGACTCCTGGATTTTGCCCTACAGCTGCTCCTCTGAGCGACCCCTTCCCCCTGGGCCCAGGCCCTGGTGCTCTCCCTTTAGGTCCATCCAACTGCAGGTAGCCTCAGACTCTTCCAGCCTCAGCATGTGCAGGAGGGGTGGCGGCAGTGGCTCACAACCCTGGCCGTGCAGCAAAATCACCTGGGGAGTTTCCACTCTAGTCCCACCAGCAGAGATTCGAATTGAATTAGTCTTGGTTGGGGTCCCAGCTTCAGTATTGTTTAACAAACTCCGCATGAGGTTCTAATGTGCAGCCAGGCTTGCCAATCATGGGATGAAGAGATGGCTGAGGCTACATGAAGTACTTGTTATTCTCGGATAAGTGGTGCTAGAAAAAGGCCACTTACAATGAGTTCATTGAAAGTGGGGACTTATATTTCACAGTAGAGTGGGGGGAAAAGGAGAAAGGGTTTGATTGGGATTTTATCTTGGAAAATACAATTGAAAATGCAGAAAATATTTTTGTTTAAATTGAAAATGTGGAAATAATCACAAATACGCACTAATTCTTAGAATGAACAAAGAATGAATCAAGCATTGGGGGATAACAATTTTGCTGACGAAGTGCATGCAAACACAATATTGACTTTTACCACACAATCATAAACAGGGTTTTGTCTTGTTTTTCCAAAACTAGAGAGCTTCTTTAATTATCCCAAGGACCTCCTGTAATCCTTTGAGAGTTGAATCATTCTCTTTGAAGCCTTGATCCTGTCATTACCCAGGTCAATTTTCTCTTCTGCCAGTGGTAACTGGTCTATCACTGCCAAATTCCATTTACCAAAGACTTTATGTGACATTAGAGATAGTCATCAACATCACTTTCATGGACTTCATGAAACCCTGAATCTTTTTCAAGACCTGCAGTTTCACTCTGAAATTTATTTGCATTGCATAATACTAGCAATTAACAAGAGGCAGAAAAAGACAGCATAATGGGTATAGATAAACAATATTAGGGTGTGAAATGTGGAGAAGGATTTATATGTAGGACTCAGAATAGTGAATATTTTGTGTTATGACAACTTTGCCTTTCATAAAGTCCCTTTGCCTTTTTGGATTTTTAATCTGCTTATCTCTAAAATGAAGGGATAGGGTTAGATGTTGTTATAAAGATTAGATAAATTCACTTAAATAAAGCAACATATGTGATAGCATTGAGCACAGTTCCTAACACAGAGGAGGAACTCATAATTCTTGCTTTTCCATCCCTTCCAAAACATTTTTTAGATTCTTTTAGAAGACATTGAGGGACAAAGGAGGGACAAGAGAGATGGGCAGCAGGGTAACTAGAAAGAAGACTCAGAACTTCTGCCCAGGGCCAAAGTTTCTGTCTGTCCCTCCTGTCACATTCTCTATAGAGGGTTACAGAGATCTATTCACTAAATACTGAGCACCTATTAGACTGTTTAGGGGTGTAGAGTGGGTCTCCAAAGATCACTTAGACAGGAGATCTGCCCTCAAGAAACTCCTGGGTTGGTTGGGAAAAAATCACATGAACAGAAATCGCTCAAAAATACGTCTAGAATCTGATAATTTCTCCCATCTCCATCACAGACCAGGCCATCATCAACTATCTCCTGGACCACTGCACTGGCTTCCTTGCTTCCAGTTTTACCCCTGCCCTCTGACACACACATAGTCTACCCATAGAGATCTTTTTAAAATGCAAATCAGATCATGTCTCTCCCCTGCTAAAACCCTCCAGTAGCTTCCCATCTACTTACCACGGCCCACGGGGCCCCACACGACCTGTCACTTGCCTACCTCCACTCACCCAGTACATTTCCTTCACTATCCTTCTGCTGCCCTGCTTTCTTTCTTTTTCTCTGATTTACTAAGTTTGTTTCTGTCTCCAGACCTTTGTACGTGCCCTTCCTCAGCCTTGAAATGTTCTTCCCCTAGATTTTTGCAAGGCTGGCTCCTTCTAATTATCAGATCTCAGCTCACCTGTCACTTTCTCAGCAACTCTTTCCTGACTCTTCTAGGTATGGTAGCATCCTTCTTGTCCCCAGACACTCTATCATGCCACCCTGTTTGCATATGATCTAGTGCTGGCAACTATTGGAAATGATCGTGTTTCTACGTTGTCTTTCTCGTTCATTGCCTCTATTTGAATTCAAGCTCTGAGTAAACAAGGATCTTGTCTGTCTGCTCCCCGTCTCCGCAGTCAGTAAAGGTTCATTGAGTGAATGGATGCTGATGAGGGTGAGTGGTTCACTTGAGCAGGCATGAGTGATGGGAAGATGTGGCGTGGGTGGCAAGAGATGAAGCTGGAAAGATAGCCTGAGGTCAGAACAAGGAAGGCCTTGAAGGTCAAGTTAGGAAATGCCGACTTTAGATCCAGGCCCCTGGGGAGCCAAGCAAGATTGTTGAACTTAAGAGGAATATTATCAGCTGACTTAGAGGAATATTCATCTAGGGCCACGTGCCGGATAGATTGTGGGGTGAAGTGAATGGAGGGTCTCTTTTAAGAGTGCATTAGCCACTAGGTGCCCCAGCTTGGCACTCGCTCGCCTCCAGACGCTGGTCCATTCAGCTCCCCCACTCTTCCTGGGGGCACGCAAGAGCCCTGACCGCCGTTCCCCGACACCGGCCGCTGGGTGGCGCTGTGGCTCCTCCTACCCGGGCCGGAGGCGCCAGGGAGGCGGAGGCGCAACCGCCGAACCGGGCCTGGCGAGGGGGTCCGTCGGCGCCAGTGAAGAGGGCTCTTCCTAGTCCGCCTTTCTCCCTCTTCCGCACTTCCCCGCGTTGAGGCCCGTCCCGCCCCCGCCCCCGTCCTCTCCCCGAACCCCCCTCCGTCCCGGCTCTCCCCCTCCGGGGCCCGCTTTCCTCTGTCTCTGGCGCTCCTTGGCTTTCCGACCCGCCCGGCCAAAGTAGGGCTGGAGGCGGGAGCCGGGCGGGGCGCAGGGCGGCTGGGGCCCCGAGGCGCCCTCTCTGTTCAGTCCATTCAGACCTCGGGACTCCCTGGACTCCAGGGTCGAGAAAGAGCTCCGGCGGGCCCCGCCCTGAGACACCAAGCCACCGGGTCAAGCCAGGCCCAAACTAAAGGGATGTCATGGATGCAGGGGCAGCCTTTTGATGGAAAGGGGCCTGACCCGAGCCATTATGGGGCCAATTCCCCGTTTTATGTGTTGATAGCCCTGCTTTTCTCTGGAGCAAGAAACCAGTCATGAGACTCCTCCTTTGGTCCCTTCTACTCCCCAACTCTTGGCCCAGATAGCCTATCTCTCGCTCTATGTATATTCTGTATCCTAAACTGATCCCTCCATCCTCACTGCTCTTGTCTGCCCACTTCCTCATTACCTCACAACAGGCCTCCCTGCCTCCAGCCTCCAGCCCAGACTTCCTTGCACGGGATTGGGAGCCTCCTGGAACACCGGCCTGGCATCCTGCCCCTGAAACGGCTCCCATTGCTTGGAAAAGTTGAAAGCTGGCATTCCAGACCCTCCACACTGACCTCACTATTTTGGCCTCTCCTCCAACTTACATCTAGAGTAAAAGCTGGTAGGCTGCCCTGAGTAGAAGAGGAGCCAGAATGGGAAGTGAACACAGTGGGAGGCTCTGGGGGACTCTATACAGGGCTCCATAGGCATCTGTTTGAACAGCTCGAACTCGTGGTCACACTGTCACAACTGGAGAGGTGCAGAGGACACAGCACCTACCTCCCCTAGAGCCTGGGAGCATATCCATGTTTATTCCTTTGCCCCGTCTTGGACTCCCCTGTACCCTGCATCTGTTCTGCTCTCCCACAGTCTCCCTGTCCCCCTTTCCATCCACATTGCCCACTCCCTTATGCCCCTCCTGCTAGTACGTGAGGCTTTTTCTCAAGAAGGACACACCAGCCTTTCACAAAGTGGTTGATGACATGCATGACCAGGTTTCTCCCTGCTGTTGAGTCTCACTTTCTGTATTTTTTTTTCCTGGAGGAACTTAATATTCACAGACATTAATACTATAGGTAGCTCTTCATGAGGAAAGGTTGGAGACTCCTATATTAAATTTAGCCTTGTTGAACCTGGCACAAAAACATGTAAATTAACATGGGAAAAGCATACAAGTGAGCAGGAAAATTGGCAGAGGCAGATGTATTGGCAAACAAAGCACTGATGGTTAATTTCAGGCCGCCCTGCTCCCTTGAAATCCGTGCCCAGAGTTAGATACGGCTCATTCACGGTCTTAGAAGTGGCTGGATAGACGAAAGAGCTTGAGATCCTAAACATAACCCTGAGAAGAGTGGGATATGAGGAGACAGCTCATCTTCCCTGGCTTCATCTCAGGGTAGCTTCTCTTGGGAAATGAAAGCTTCCTGTCCCCCCAAACAAGCTCTACTGATAAGAATATTCTCTTCCATGGGGGAGGGACATTGTACGAAAACATAAAATAGGCCCTGTACCCTCACTCTGTTCTCAAGAGCGGTTGAAAATACAGGCATTGTGACTGAGGCGCAGGAAAGGGCTTTCACACGGCTCCTGGGCTGTGCTGACACCCAGCCTGGGTCTGAATGATGGCAAGGGGACTCCATCAGTATTGAGGCTTGCAGGACTAGCAGAGCAACAGACAGCCTCTAAAGCTGAGGTTTTCAGCTGGAGGCTTCCAAAGGCATTTTGTGTGGCTTGGCAGTGTTGGTCTGTGAAGTGCTTAAATCTGACTTTGGTTTCCTGAATAAGAGGTTTAATAAGAGTGTTTAAAATTTCAGATACTAACCACTATATATAAAATTAATAAACAACAAAGTCCTCCTGTATAGCACAGGGAACTAGTTCAATAGTGTTTAATATCTTGTAATAGCCTGTAATGAAAAAGAACAGGAAAAGAAAAAAATATATATATACAACTGAATCACTATACTGTACACCAGAAACTAACACAACATTGTAAATTGACTATACTTCAATTTAAATAAACAAATAATATTTACAATAAACACACACAAAGAAAGTTCAAATAAGAGTATAGTCATTAACATAGTAAACAAATTTATGGTCACCAGGAGGAAAGGGGGTGGGACAGGATAAATTGGGAGTTCAAGATTTGCAAATACTAACTACTATATATAAAATAGATAAACAACAAGGTCCTACTGTATAGCACAGGGAACTATATTCAATACCTTGTAGTAAACTATAATGAAAAAGAATACAAAAACAAATATATGTATGTATAAGTATGACTGAAACATTATGCTATACACCAGAAATTGACACATTGCAACTGACTATACTTCAATTTTTAAAAATTAGAAAAAAACAGAGTATAGTCATTAAGAGCATGGCCCAGGTTTGCATCCTGACTCTGCCACTTGTTCTGTGTGACCCTGGGAGGTTACTTAAACTCTCTGTGCTTCACTTTGCTCATCTGTGAAATGGAGATACATTCTACCTCATAGAGTTACAGTGAATTTTGAGGTAGGCTATCTAAAGCACCTAAAACAGTGTTTGACACTTGGTCAGTGCTATATGGATGTTCGCTATTACTATTATTACTATTTTTATTGTATATAAATTGGGGTGAGTTCACATAAAATCTACATTTCTATCTTCTAAAAGTTCAGCAGTTTGGGAGGAGGGATAAATTAGGAATTTGGGGTTTGCAGATACTAACTACTATATATAAAATTGATAAACAACAAGGACCTACTGTATAGCACAGGGAACTATATTTAAATCTCATAATAGCCTATAGTAAAAAAGAATATATTATAATGTAACTGAATCACTATGCTGTGCGCCTAAAACTAACACAACATTGTAAATAAACTATACTTCAATTAAAAAGAAAATTAAGAGAGGGGAGGGTATAGCTCAGTGGTAGAGTGCATGCCTAGTGTGCATGAAGTCCTGGGTTCAATTTCCAGTACCTCTGTTAAAATAAATAAATAAACCTAATTACCTCCCCCCATTTAAAAAATAGAAATTGAAAAAAAAATTTAAGTCAAAAATTATTCAGCAGTTCTGACAGTACTGGGCCCCCATTGCCAGCCAGAACTGAATCTGCCCTCTTCAGATGGAGCATGCTTGCTCCAGCTCATCCCCACCCCTACGACTCCCTATCTGGGCCCTGACACTGAAGCTGGATGTCTGTGGCCATGTATCCTCTTACACATAGCTTGCTTCATGGGTTTCCATTGTCTGCCTGGTTTCTAAATCCAGTCTGTCATCCGGCCACTACTTAAATTGTTCAAGGGGCAAAAAAAGGTCCCCAAGTAGGAATTGCTAGCTAGTGGGTGTTGGACCCCTACCAGGCCTTTGCTGCTTTCTTTTTAATGACCCAGAATGGCACTTAGTTGCAGTAGCTTGAAAGTCAAGGAAAGCAGCAAAGCGAGAAATGGAGGCAAAATTAAGCAGTGACATTCCCTCCTGAAGCCTTACAGTTGGATCTAAAATCTGGCTCAAGGACTCTGCTGGGAGATATACTTACACCTCTGCCAAATTATATATGTTAAAGAATAGTTATTGCAGCAAGAATAGTATTGTGAATACTAGAAATGATTATAAGGAACCCACTTGTCATCAATAAAGGACTGCTTAAATAAAGTTTGAGGCATACATACAATGGAATAGTATGCAGCAGTTAAAAAGAACATGAAGAGAAGTGTGGATGGAATGCTTCCATTTCTGTGGGGTGGATGGAAAATAGAAACATATATATTTGCTTGTATTTATATAGAATATCTCTGGATGAATATGTGAATACAGTATAGGCATAAAATATCCATGGAAGGTTATGTCAAGAAACATGACCATGGTCATCTCTGGGGAAAGGAATTATGGGACTGGGGAAGGAAAGAGACATACTTTTTTCACTGTATGCCTTTATGTTCCTTTTGAGTTTATGCCATGAAGCTAATAAAAAAATATATCTCATTTTAAGAAATTCTGCAGTAGATACAAAAAGAAAATCAATAACAAACAAACAAAACTAATTCCAGTCTCTCAAGAGATACCTGAAATCCAAGAGGATTGCACAGAAAACATGGCACCTATAATACCCAAATCCTTGCTTAGTAAACTACTCGGCAAAGTCACTACTTCCATCATTATTCCACATCCAAATGTACTTAAGTCAGTTTCACTCTGCTCCTTTCTGCCCAGGCTGCCTCTTCTACTCTGGTCAGCTTGGCTTGACTCAGCCTCTACAAAGTCTACGTTTGGGTTTCCTCCTTGGTACCTAGAAGTGAAGCCTTCTGGGGATTTTGGCTAAAGCAAAAAGGGGTTGGCAAGAGCAATGCACCAAAAGACCAGGGGACTTAAACCCTCTTTCTCCAAATGTGTGTCTCCCAGTCACCTGGCAGGGAGCTCTGAGTGGGCAGAGCCCCTGAATCTGAGTAGGTCACCCTCCTGACCAAGGCCCCCCTCCTTTACATGGCCAAAGTCCCCTTCAATCCAGCAGACTTCTTTCTTTTTCCTCTTTGTTTTTTTAAAACTCTGTGTGGAAAAGGGAACCCTCCTACACTGTTGGTGGGAAGGTAATTTAGTGCAACCACTGTGAAGAACAGTATGGAGATTCCTTAAAAAACTAAAAATAGACTTACCATATGATCCAGCAATCCACTCCTGGTCATATATCCAGAAGGAATTCTAATTCAAAAAAAATGCATGCACCCCAGTGTTCACAGCAGCACTATTTACAATAGCCAAGATAAGGAAACAACCTAAATGTCCATCAACAGATGACTAGATAAAGAAGTTGTGGCATATTTATACAATGGAATACTACTCAGCCATAAAAAATAATAAAATAATGCTACTTGCAGCAACAAGGATGGACCTAGAGATTATCATACTAAATGAAGTAAGTCACACAGCAAAAAAAACGAATATATGATACCACTTATGTGGAATTTAAAAAAATGATACAAATGAACTTATTTACAAAACAAAAACAGACTCACAGACATAGAAAACAACTATGGTTACCAAAAGGGAAAGAAGGGGAAGGGATAAATTAAGAGTTTTGGATTAGTAGATACAAACTAGTGTGTGTGTGTGTGTGTGTGTGTGTGTGTATGTATATATATGTAAAATAGATAAACAACCTGAACCTATTATATAGCACAGGGGACTACATTCAATAACTTGTAATAACCTATCATAAAAAATAGTATGAAAAAGAATATATGTATATAACTGAATCACTTTGCTGTACACTAGAAACTAACACAACATTGTAAATCAACTATATCTCGATTTGTTTAAATTATTTTTTAATTGAAAAAAATGAAACTGTGTGAAGCCCTGGGCCAGGTGTAAAGGTCCTGAGGAGACAAGGTAAAGGAGATAGAGCAGTTGCCCCCTAGAGACACATAGTCTAGATTCTAAAAAAGTCTGAGTTGGGAAGAATCTGGGGATATAACTGAGGTGATGGTGTTTGCCTAGAGTTGTGTGGGGGCCTCAGGCTTTAGAGAGGACCTTCAGACATTCTGCAAACATTGGATGTGTTGGCAGATGTCAGACAGCAACCGAGAGCTGTAACCCTTCATTTCAAATTATTAATTTAATCAAAATCACCCTATAATTCTGATGGGTTTACTTTATAATAAGGTAAATGAGATAAATTTGAACTCAATAAACACACTTCTGTTCACAAAGCACTGCATTTATCTGTTTTCTGTAGTAGGGTTCTGTGTGACATTTCATGAAAAGGGGGAGAGTTCAGCTGCTTGAAAAGGTTCTTGTTTGGCAGAAGAGGAAACAGACCCAGAGAAAGGAAAAGACTTAACCTAAGGTCACACAGCCTGGCAGAAGTAGAATCTGGTCTAGAAGCAGGGACCTCTGCCAACCAGTACTAGGCTGTGCCCACTATACTTCTTAAGTATTGAATATGAAATCTGAATTAAGAACTGATTTGGAGTGGGGAGGGCATAGCTCAGTGGTACAGTGCAGGCTTAGCTTGCATGAGGTCCTAGGTTCAATTCCCAGGACCTCTATTAAAAAAAAAAAAAAGAATTGAGTTGAGTTAGGGCCATTCTCTCCTTTGGGATTCTAACATGGCTGGAATCCCAGATATCCCAAGATACCTTGGAGCTCAACCAGCCCAGCAAACCACCATTTTCTCCATCATAGGACTTTCTTACAGGGCCTTAAGCTTTCAACAAAGCCCAAGTCTAGACTTCTTTCTGTCAGAGGCACCACCCTTCTGCTTGCCCTGTTTTCTGGGGCTTCCTGAGATTCCCTCAAGCCAGGGCCTGGGCTAGGAAAGCCAGAATTTCTTACTCAACATGGCTTGACTCCCAAAGAGTGCATCTGAGCTCTGAGCTTCTTTCCTACCCTTCCTGGGGGCTCACATCTCTTGCTTTGTTCCTGCTCGTTCCACCCTCTTCTTCCCAGGTGTTGGACCCCTTCAATGCTCACTTGCTGGCAGACATGCCTGTGGGTCCTCCCCCATAGTCACCACTCCCCCTGAAACCACTACTGCTGCCTCAGACCTCCTGCCTTTTATCTTGCCCCAGAAGCTGAGCCCTCCAGTCCCTTAATTGTTCAGGTTGTTCTTTTCTGAACTCCCTCCAACTGAGCTCCATAAATTGAAGATAATTGGACTGTCTCACTCAGGTTATGAGCCCCTGAGGCAGTGTCTTCTTGGTCTGGTACGGCCCTGCCCAGAAAGGGTGGGGGCCGAGGGGAGGGGCAGATAGGAGGCCAGCCCCTGGGGGAGAAGGCAGAGGGTCACAGTACAGGCATTCATCCACCCGCTAAATTTGGCAGCCTTGGTCCCTGCTGCCTGCCCTAGTCCTCCCAGGCCAATGCCTGTGTGAACCCTTCTCCACCAACAATGTTTACAACACTTGTCTGGTATATAAAGTGGTTTTCATATACTGTCCAAGAAGTTCTAGGGTTCTGGATAAAAGACCTTCCTTGGGGGGGGGGCACATGAGTGAGTCACCAGTGAAGAGCTAGGAGCTTATAGGAAGAAATTCAGACCAAGGAGAAGCCTGGGCAACTTGTCCCTCAGTGGACATGTTCCATTCCATACAATACCATTTTTCCAGGGAAGTTTATCTCCCACCTATCTTGGGCATGGCTAAGAAGGTTGACTTGGCCACATCCAAGATATCCAGGGAAATGGGGATCATTGTTACTCTAAGAGGTGGTTACAGCAAGGATTGAGGAGCTAAAACAATAATGTTTGCTTCATACTCAGGACTCCCTCTCTGCCCACGGTCTTGTGATGTCCCATTATCGTGGTACTGCAGTAGGTCAGGACACATCCTGGAAAAGCTCTTTGGCCATTCTCCCTGGACATGGGAGACATTCTTTCCCCACCACCACCAAGGCCATGCTCCTCTGGCTCATCCGCTTGCACTTTCTACTGTATCAAAAGCTTCTGTCACCTTCCAGCAATACTCCTGAAGGTAGTAGAACCCACATCATACCTTCAGAGCCTGGCACAAAGTAAACGTCTCTTGAGCAAGTGAATGTAAATGAATGAACGAATGCAGTAATTATGGTCTGAAATTCTTGCATGCTTTACACCTGTAAAGAATCTATCCCCTTCTTCCCCTTGCAAATCCAACATCACAGCATGCCTTCATGACAAATGACAAGGGAAGAGCATATTTTCTGTCCTCTTGCCTCCTTTGGGACTACTTCCAAATGCTCCAAAGTAGGTGTTTAGGACTTCAGCAAAACGAGGCCAAAAGGGAAGCAGCTGGGCTGTAGTTGAAAGAGCACTCAAACTTGGAATCAGAAGTCCCGTTGTGAGCTCTGTTCTTGCACTTGCTAGCTAGAACCTAAATTGCAAGACAGGAAATGAGGCTGGGACAGACTTTGTATGTCACTTCAGAGAGAATTTGGACCTCCATTCATTCAACAAAACCTTACTGAAAATCTACTATGTCCTAGATACTATTATAAAGATTTTCCATCACTCTGGCTGCTGGGTGAAGCAATCATTGAGGAGCAGGACTGCAGACAAGGAGACCAGTTAGTTATAAAAACCTGAATGAAGGAGCAATGGAGAGAAGTAGATGCATTGGAGAGCCATATAGGAAGTAGAGTTTATAGGACTTGATGATTAATTGAATTTGGGCATTGAGGGAGAGAGGACACTCTAGATAACTATATCGAGGTTTCTTTTGCTTGTTTTATTTTGGTCAAGAGGGGAGGTAATTTAGTTTGTTTGTTGTTTGTTTGACTGAAGGTACTGGAGATTGAACCCAGGACCTCATGCATGCTAAGCACTTGCTCTACCACTGAGCTATACATACCCTCACCTATATCTGGGTTTATGTTATGAGAGATTTATTGGATAATAGTGGCACCAATAAAGATGAGAAACAATTGGCTCTGGTTTTGTAGTTTGGTGGAATAGGATTCAGGAAAGTAAAGAGCTTGTTTGGGACATATAAAATATTAGGAGGAGAGGGAAGAGAAGGAGGAGAAGAAGGAGGGAGAGGAGACATCCAATATACAGTTGGATATATAAGTCTAGAGCTCAGCCAAGACGTTTGACTGGACTGAGAGTCTGGGGAGTCCTCAGAATGAATTCTCTGTCTAGGAAGGTCTAGACAGAGAATCAATGAAGATTAAGGACAGAACCCTCAAATCTGTCAGCTTTTAAAAAACATATACAAGACGATGTATGATGCAGCCATGAAGACTGAGAAGAAGCAGTCAATCAGAGAGGTAGGAGGTGAGCCATGGTAGGGGAGAATCATGAGAGCCAAGGTAGGTTTTCAAAAGGTGGAAGTGGTTAGCACAGATGAGAAGAATTCCAAGCAAAGAAAGATTGGAAATGTCACTGTGGATTCTGCCCTGGCCAGCACCCATGGAGTCAGCAGAGTAGTGGAAACCTGATATCTGTGATTTGAGGAGTAACTGAAAGGTAAGGAAATGGAGACAATGAATTAGATTACTCTTCCAAGAAGCTTAGCTGCAATCAAACACACGAAGAGGTACTGGCGTAGGGAAGTGTGAGAGCTGGAAGATTGTCATGGGACTCTTGGGATGACAGAATTCAGAGGTAGTGAGATTCTGGGTAATGCGAAGATCAGGATATGACCATGAAATTGGTTTTCTGAAGTGTAGTGGAAATGAAAGTCATTAGAATTGAGGGTGTCAAGGATCTGTGAGGCCAGAGCAGTAGCCCTCAATCCTGGGTTGCAAGGGAAATCTTAATCTTCATTGCAATCCTGGCATGCTAGAATCACCTGGGGGAGCTTTTAAAAACTACCTTATGTTAAAGCCACATCCACAGACATTCAGATTCAGTTGGTTTGAGTTGGTCCCTAGGCATCAATATTTTTTTAAGTTTTCGAAGTGATTGCAGGTTGAGAACCACTGGGCTACAGAAATGGGTGGAATCATCCACATGGATGATGGAATCAGCCAGTGTGACAACAGGAGTTGGAATGTGGAAGGAATCTATGAACCAGAGGGAATCAAAATCCTCTAAGAATGTCGGAGAATGGATGACAGTGATGGTGGATGTAAAACATAACAGTGGAGAGCAATGGTCTGGAAGCAGCTGCAGGGATTTAGGTGATGCTGACCCTACTTTGAGGCAATGTGCTGATAGGATGTGGGCAGAGGAGCTGGGTTGTAGAGAAAGTATTGTGCCCACAAAGAGCCTGGTTTCAGGAGTTAGAGCAGGAGGTACAGGGTGCACTCTGAGAAGGGGTTGAGATTGTAGGGGAGTTTGCTTACGTTAGAGTGGCATTTCCAGAGCACACACTGGAATCAGGGCTGCCATACTGCTTAGCTCTGGGGATGCCATCCACATTGGACTTGATGAGCCTGGTAAGGAACAAAAAGTCCAGAGCAAGCACTTTGGGAGTGACAGAATAAGAGAATGTTTGTGACCATGGGATATATCTGGGCTTCTTCTCACTCTTCTTGCTTTAGGTTTTGTTTTGTTTGTTTGTTTGTGGCTTCATGAGGGACTAACAAGTTTTGGATTACATTTATTTCAGGTGGGTCTCTTCTAATGGCCTTCCCCTGACATTTCTCAATTCACTTTTTTTAAAAATTTTTTCTGTCTTCTTGGCCACTTGCTTCTTACAATTTCCTGGTGTGCCCCAGCTTGAAAGAACACTATTGTGACTTGATTTCACTCCATCACCTGCCATTCAAAGGACAGAGAGTCAACCCAGTCCATCTATGGTGGTAGCTGGTCTGTAGTTTCAGAGAAGCTCTTGGGGTCTTTTACTACAGTCTCCAATGGGGCATTCTCTTCTGCAAACCTGATTCTTTCAGGCACAAGAGATGTGGTAGAACTCTCCCAGAGAAGTGCAGAGGAACAAAAGGAGTTCCATGGCTAAGTCACAGCTAAAAGAAGTTTCACCTTTGGGTCCCCAACACTGCTTATTAGCTTAATAGAACACTTATTAACTGAATAGATCAGAGACAGAATAGTGACTCTGGTAAAGATTAGAAAATAGATTGCAAGAGGGTGGGCATTTCCTATGTCAGTTTGGCCTAGGAAAAGCTTCTGTCCTGAGCTGGCTAATTCAAGCTCTATTTTCAAAGAAAAGGCTCATGTAATAGTGCCTTTCCCCCACCCCATGCTTCATGTCACCATTACAGCTATTTGGTGAAGAGAGTGAGAGCACCCAGCCCTGACTCTGGGAAGGAACAGCTAAATAATATTTTGCTTGGGGCTTGGCATGCACACATTCACTCATACCTACCTTCAGCTCCCTATAGAACTTTCCAAACCAACCAATCCTCCCCTAGACAAGATGCTAAGTCTAGGTAGTGTTTCTCAAACCCAGAGGAGGGAAAAATGGGTGTGAATGGATGTTCCCAGCATGTGATAGACAGAATGCTACGATGACCCCCTCAGTGATCCACACCCTTATATAATCCCCTTCCCCTTGAGTGTGGGGACCATTAAATATGATAGGCTATGCTACTATATTTTTAAAAGGATATTTCAGATGTAATTAAGGTCCATAATCAGTTGATTTTGAGTTAATCCAAAGGGAGATTACTCTGGGTGGTGACTTAATCGGGTAAACCCTTAAAAAAGACAAGAAGTGTTTTCAACAACCAGTGCTGCTGCATTTGGATATCCATAGGCAAAAAATTAAACTTCACTTAAACTTAGTACCTTACATAAAAATTAACTCAAAGTGGATCATAGATTTAAATATAAAATGTAAAACCATAAAACTTTAAGAAGAAAACATAGGAGAAAAACCTTTGGAATCTAGGAGTTGGTGAAGGGTTCTTAGATTTGACATGAAAATTACCATCCATTAAAATTGATTAAAATTAAACAAATTTTAATAAAATAAATAATTTTAAAAATTAATAAATTTGACTACATCAAAATTAAAAATTTTTACTCTGTGAAAGAGCTTGTTAAGAGAAAGAAAAGAAAGCTACAGCCTGGGAGAAATACTTGCAACCACACATCTGATAAAGGATAGATCTCTAGAATGTATAAAGAACTCTCAAAACTCAATGGTAAAAGACAACACAATTAGAAAAGAAGCAAAAGGCATGAAGCAATATTTCATTGAAGAGAATGCGCAGATAGTAAATAAGCACATGGAAAAAAAATTCAACATCATTAGCCCTTAGGGAATTGCTAATTAAAGCCACCTATCCAAAAGGCTAAAATAAACAACAATTTAAAAAATAGTGACAACACCAAATGCTGATGAGAATATCAGAACCTAGATCACTCATATATTGCTGGTAGAAACATAAGCTAGTATAGCCACTTTGGAAAAGAGTATAGTAGGTTCTTTAAAAACCACACATATCTTACCAAATAACTCAGCAATTGCACACTTACATTTATCACAGACAAATGAAAACCTACATTGACACAAAAATCTGCACACAATTATTCATAACAGCTTTATGTGGAATAGCCAGAACTGAAAACAACCAAAATATGCCTTACAGGTGAATGGTTAAACACCCAGACTGTGGAATACTGCTCGGCAATAAAAAGGGACAAATTATTGATACATGGAAAAGCTTATATGGGTCTCAAGAGTATTATGCTTAGTGGGAAAAAAAAAAAGCCAGTCTCAAAAGGTCACACACTGTATGTTACATAACATTCTTAAAATGACAAAATTATAGAGTTGGGGAGCAGGTTAGTAGTTACCAGGAGTTTGAGATGGTGGGAGGGAAAGGGGTGAGTCTGACTATAAAGGACTAGTACTAGGGAGACTTTTGAAGCAATGAAACAGTTCTGAATCTTGACTGCAGTGGTGGTTACACAAATTTACACATGTGATAAAGTGGTATGAAACTATAAACACACATTGCACTGATGTCAATTGCCTGGATTGGATATTGTACTATCATTATATAAGATGCAAGCCCTGAGGAACATTGGATAAGGATCCATGGGATTTCTCTGTACTATATTTACAACTTACAACTTCCGTGATTCTGTAATTATTTCAAAATAGAAAGTTAAAAATGAGAGGGAGAGAGAGAAAGAGCCATGCAGATGTTCTCTTCTTGGCCTTGTAGAAGTAAAAACCCATGTTATGAACTCCTTTGGAAAGGGCTATGTGGCAAGGACCTGAGGATGGCTTCTAGAAGCTGAGAGGAATCCGTGACCAACAGCCAGCAAGAAAATGGAGACTTAAGTTCTACAAGCACAAGGAACTGAATTTTGCCAACAAACAGTGAGCTTGGTAGGGAACCCCCAGCTTCAGACGAGATTGCAGCCCTGTGGACACCTTGATTCCAACCTAGTGGAACCCTCAGCAGATGACCTAGCTAAGCTTTGCCCAGACTTCTGATGCATGGAAACTATGAGCTAATAAACTTATGTTGTTTTAAGCCACTGAGTTTGTGGTAATTTGTTATCCAGCAAAAGATACCTAAGATACAGCCCCAAGGGTGAGATGCCATTGATCAAATGGGAGCTTTCCTTCCAGGGGCCACAGTTGGGACTTACACACTCTGACAAAAGAAACCAAAAACATTGGTGGGGAGGGGCCAGTCTTGGAGTTGAAACAGATGCTCATGGTCTTTCCCCAAAAACATGGTTTTTCAGTTTAGAGTCTTGAACTACCTCCAAACCAACCCAGCTCTGCTGGCTGCTTGACCCTGCAGTCGGCTGTCACATCCCAAATATGCTGCTCACAATCACAAATGAATCTCACATTGATGGCACTAAGCACTTGCCCTGCTTCTTGCTGCAGATTTTCAGCTGGAGCTAATTCCTCTTGCAGCCTTTCTGGCCCCGCCTGGGGAGGTGGCCTCACACCCAAGGCCCCAGCTGCTCAAGCAGCCTTATCTAGTTTCCAGGCAGCTGCATCAAGCCAGCTTAAGCCTCAGAAACTGGCTGCTTTCCCCTTCCTTCTAGGCCCTAGAGCCAGGGCCAACAGGACACTCAGGCGGCTCTCACTGAATACCAGAAAGGTCAAAGCCATGAAGTGGGATTGCACAAGTGGGTTGGGAGCTTCCTTTCCATTTTGCTTTCTGCTGCTGAATATCACGGTCGCTGTCTTAGTCTACTCAGGCTGCCATACAAAATACCACAGACTGAGTGGCTTAAATAACAGAAGTTTCTTTCCCCACAGTTCTGGATGCTGGGCTGTTCAAGATCAAGGTGCCAGCAGATTTGGTTCCTGGAAAGGGCTCTTTCTGGCTTGCAGACAGCAGCCTTCTCACTGTGGCCTCACATGGCAGAGAGAGAGAGAGAGAGAGTGCTCTGGGGTCACCCCCTCTTCTTATGAGGAAACCAGCCTGTGGGATTAGGGCCCCACCGTTCTGACCTCAGTAACCTTTATTACCTCTACACAGACCCTATCTCCAAACGCAATTGCATTGGTGGTTAAGGCTTCAATATATGAATTGGTGGAGACACAAACATCCAGTCCTTAACAGCCACCTTCTGTTGTGCTGTCAGCATTCACAAATACCGTTCCACTACAGGTGAGCAGGTCGGGGAGGGATGAGGACAAGAGCAAACTGATCACGCCCTCATCGGCTTGACAGATCTCACTTCTGGTATTGAAAGGTGATATGTATAGTGGAAAGAGCATGGACTTTGGTATCAGGCAAATGTTTCCTTTTACTGGTTGTGAGACCTTGGGAGAGTCATTTAAATGCTCTGAGCCTGTTTCCTCATCTGTCAAATGGAGATTATAGTACATTTTTCTCATGGGTGTTGTGAGTGTTAAATGAAATAATGCATGTGAAAGCACCTATCAGCACCTAGCACATAGTGGGTATGCAATAAATATTAGTGCCTATCTTCACTGGATCTCTCAGCCCATTCCCTACAGTATCCACCTTCACCAGGTCCAATGCATGCTCTGGCTACTACACACACTGATCTCTTGGTTCTGGGCAGAAAAGAAGAAAAGCAATACTCAACATCAAGTACTGGAAGCTGAACTGAAGGCTGTGGTAGGTGGAATTTCTAAAAATGGCCCCCAGGTTTCCACCTCCTCATCCCAGAACCTATAAATGTGATGAGGTATCACTCCCGTGGTTGTGTTATGCTATATAGCCCAGTTGACTTTAAAACAGGGAGATTCAATAGAATATTATTCAGCCTTAAAAAGGCAGGAAATTCTGATGCATGCTACCATATGGATAAAACTTGAAGACATGCTATGTGAAATAAGCTAGTCACACACAAAAAGGATTGTCTAATTACATTTCTATGAGGTGCTTAGAATAGTCAAATTCATAGAGAAAAAAAGTAGAACAGTGGTTTCCAGGGGTTGGGGAAGGAAGGAATGGGGTGTTATTGTTTAATGGATATAGAGTTTCAGTTTGCGATGATGAAAATATTTCACAGATGAATAATGGTGATGGTTGCACAACAATGTAAATGTACTCAATGACACTGAATTGTACATGTAAAAATGGTTAAAATGGTACATTTTATGTTATGTATATATATATATTTTTTTAATTTTTAAAGGAGGCACTGGGGATTGAATCCAGGACTTCATGCATACTAAGCATGTGCTCTACCACCCATCCCCCTATATTATGTATATTTTACCATAATAAAAAAAGATTTTCTAGATGAGCCTAATAGAATCGCAGGAGCCCTTAAAAGAAGAGAACTTTCTCCAGCTGGTGGCAGAAGAGAAGGCAGAAGGAAAAGTCAAAGTTGACTCAATGGTGCTGGCTTGTAGATGGAGGGGAGCACCTGAGAAGAAATGCAGGTGACCTCTCTCAGAGCAGTGAGGGCTCTCAGCTGACAGCTAGCAAGGAAATTGGGCCTGAGATCTCCAGCGACAAGAAATGGGATTCTGCCAAAAACCTAAATCAACGTAGAAATGGATTATGATTCGCAGCCTCCAGATGAGAGCCTAGGCCAGCCAAAACCTTGATCTTGGTCTTAGGAGACCCCAAGCAGAGAACAAAGTGGAGCCCATTCAAACTTCTGACCTCCAAAACTGTGAGCTAATAAATAGGAGTTGTTTTCATCTGCTATGTTTGCGTTAATGTGTGATGGCAACTGTAGATAACTAATACAGAGGCCTTGAGGTTTTAGTCATCTGAGAAAGCATCACCCCATGCCTTAGCAATTTGTTGCTATAAGCTATATTCTTGGGAGGGGAGGGTATAGTTCAGTGGCAGAGAGCTTAGCATGCACAAAGTCCTGGGTTCAATCCCCAGGACATCCATTAGATAAATAAATAAACTAAATTACCTCTCCTAAAAAAAAAAAAAAGCTATATTCTTTTAGATAGGTATGCATGCAGTTTCCCACCTATTTGTTGAGTGCCTCCTAGGTGCCAGACACTGTGCTAGGCCTTGAGGATACAGTAACAGCATAGAGAGAGCTTGGAAACTTCCAGCCTAGTCCAAGGGCAGTATTCCCTCCCTCTGGCCAAATCTGGAGGCAGGCTTTCTGACCTGTTATCAGAATGCCCCTGGGCCCTCCCAGCACCTAAATGCTTGGTGCCATTCTCTATTGGTTGTGATAGGAGTGGCAGAAAGGGGCGTTGACAGAAAAATCTCTCTGCGGCTCAGAGCCTGGGCACTGTGATTCTGCCGCCATAGCACGTCTGCCTCCCACAGGTAGGCTTGTGGGGGCTGGGCAGGGCTCTCAGCATCTTGGGCTAGACTGAAGCCCAAACAACTTAAATAGAACATTTTGCCTGGGCTTCTGAAAGAGAATAGGGAGGGGAGGTGAAGTGAGTGTTATCTGGGACCATTTTCAAGGTTCATAGTGGGTATTTGGCAAGGAGGCCCAGAGTAGGGGGCACATGGTGGCAAATGTGCTTGAGGGCTATTGGCTATTGGGAGAGTGGCTGGGAGTAGCACAGGACTGGCAAGAGATTGCAGAAGTGCTCGAGGGAGATGGGCAGGAGTCCAGGCTTGAAAAGCAGAAAGAGTTGGAGTGGGATCCAGGGAGGAGAAGGCAGGAAGGAAGGGGCAAGTGTGAAGAGAGGCCCAGGTCTGGCCAAGCTCAGGGCTTCCCTCAGCAACTGTGAGGCTGGGTGGGGCCTATGCTTTGGAGACCCAATCCCTCTTCCAGGCCCTCCTGGGCAAAGCTGGGGCCTAAGCTATGGGGGAAGTGCCAGGGGTGGGGCAGGGGACAGCTCAACTCTCAAACCCCTTAGCAGCCCTGACTGACTCACTGGTAATCTGTTTATGTGTTTATTTGCAAGATTGGTTTCTGCTTCAGTGAGGGGAAGCTTGGCTCCCCGCCCTTCGGCCCCCAGTTTTGAGTTAAACTCCTCTACAGGGCAAGCTGCCTGCTCCCTGCCCCATTTGGCTGACTTTCCCCTGCCCTCTTGGTTCCTTTGGCCCCTGGCTGGTAGACAAGGAAGTTTGGGGGTGGGCGGCTGGTCCTCTGGGACAGGCCAGGGCTCTGGTTCCCTACAGACCCTGACATCTGGGATGGGGGTGGGGTGGGTCCGGGCAGAAACTCAGGCTCCCTCCGAACCCTGAGAAATTCAAACTGAAATCCTGCCCAAGGAAATCTGCAGTTGTCCAACAAGAGCTTCACTTTAATACATGTGGTAAATTTTTTTGTTGTTGTGCTTATTCAGACTGCAGCAGCTGCAGAGGGAGAGGCCCGCGACGGGGGGCAAGGAGGCTGGAACAGGGTGACAGGGTGAGGAGAAGGTAATAGTTGGGTTGCTACCCAAGGCTGGAGCCTAGTGTGGGGGAAAGGGAGAGGTGCAGACAGTCAGAGTATAAGAGAAGAAATCCTCAGGAATGCAGGACTTTGAAAGCAGAGAGGGAGGGGAGGTGCGGTGGCAGCCAAGGGGTGGGGTGAAGGCCTGATTAGGGTGGCACATGGTGTGAATGATGGAGGCGGGGCAGAGGAGGGGGGATGAGAGAGCCACCCTTTCACTGTTGATGAAGATTGTCTATTACCATAACTCAGCATGTGAAGTATTTTTCTCCTGAAAAACTGGAGAGATAAAATTCTGGAAGGTCATTCCCAAGGATAGGAGAGGGGCACCTGAATGAATCATCAAGAGAAACCCTGGGGAAGTAGGTGGAGTTTGTAACCTGAACTGGGAAAGGCCTGATGATTCATTGGGCTCAAGACCTGTCAATCCTCTCTCCTCTGCCAATTGACTGAGAACTGGAGGCGTTCCTCAGACCAGACACTGAAACTCAGAGAGTGCTGTAATAGGGGGAGGGGAGAGTTTTTGAAACGTGGAGAGCCAGAGAGTCTGCTGCTGACCTTTGAAGGGGCCTGACCCGAGTCAACTAGAAAGAACCTTGTGATCATCTGATCCCACTGCTTTATTTTACACTCACAGAACCGGAGCTCAGAGGAGGAAAGTGATTTGGCCAAGGTCACAAAGTTGTTTTAGGGAACTGGGCAGATGCACTGGGCTTCAGAAAGAGGCCACGTAGGCAACTAGAGAACAGTCCCAGGTATTAGCCTAGATAAGGTCCACAAATACTTGTTGACAATTAACCACTACAAATACAGTTGGCCCTCCAAATTGGCAGGTTTTCCCTCCGAGGACTCAACCAACCATGAATGAAAAATGTATTTTACAAATTTTTTCAGAAAGTCTCCAAAAGCAAAATTTGAATTTGCCTTGCTCTGGCAACTATTTACATAGTGTTTATGCTGTACTTACAACAATTTTCATAGAATTGACATTGTATTAGGTATTATAAGTCATCTAGTGATGATTTAAAGCATACGGGAGGATGTGCGTAGGTTGTATGAAAATACTAGGCCATTTTATATAAAGGACTTGAGCATCCATGGATTTTGGTATTCATGGGGGCCCTAAAACCAATTCCTTGGGGAGACTGAGGGACGACTGTATATAGTACCATTCAACCACTTGTGCCTATGGTGGACATTGCCAACTAGGTACTGCACCCCAACTTCATTACTGACTCAACATCAAAATCTTTCTTAAACTGAGCACTCTAGACAGCACTGACACAGAAATGAAAGCAATTTGTGATTTCAGGCCTAGAAGCACAGCTGTGAGTCACAAAAGTGTAGAAGTGATCCTGATGTCTAATGGGTGAGATGTCATTATCCCAAGGCTCTTTCAGTTGCAAGCAACAGAAGGAAGAGTTTTGCCCTCAGGAAGGGAAGAAAGCAGGACAGCTCCACAGACCTAAACAGTAGAAGTTTGTGACCCTTTCCCACATGAGATCTTCCACAAAATCACTGCCACTTATGAGACTCAGCTCCAATGACTGGCTCCCATGATCAGTTTCAAACTTCACAAAGACTGAAGTTGATTGGAACAACTTGGAACAAATTTTTAAACCCTGGAACAATAAGTGATGGAGGGAGGACAGGGTCATATAGCATAGGGAAGACTTGACCATTAGGCCTGTGTATTAGGGCATGCCCAGAGATGCTTTCAGCTGTAGTTAATAGAAAACATATCAAAAGAGACTCTTAAGCTCAGAGGAAAATGCCTTGTTTTACCAATATAATGGCTAGGAATATGGCATTCTGGGGTTGGTTCATTTATCATCAAGGTCCTGGCATATTTCCATCTATTAGCAAAAAAAAAAAAAAAAAAGTGGGGAGAAGCTATTGGATAGACAATCAGCAATGACAGGCATGTTGTGAGCCAAACACCATCCTGAGAGGTGTATACCCCAGATGCGCTTCAGGAAAACTAGAAGGGACCAAGAGAAACAGGCTGAAGTCAAGGTGGACTTTTCAAAGGCCAGAGCCAAGATGTCCCTAAGAGGGGTTACAGAAACACCTGCAAGGCCCCCTAAAGTACAAGAAAGACCACTCTAGGGCTTTCCTCACTTGTGGGACCAGGAGCCAAGGTGGTCCTCTCAGGGGCAAGCAAAGCTATTCATGACGAGTGTAAAGGATCCTAGGACCAGGACATAATCTGGAAATGTTTCCCATCTCACTCCCCACCCAAAGCTAAATTAACATAGCAGGTTCTGGGAAGGACAGAGAATCCCATCAGTCCTAATGGTGGCACCAACCCAAACTTTCCAGGCAATGAGTCTGAGTAGCGTGGTTGAGACAGAATTGAGGCCAAGACTAGCAACAGGGATTGAGTGCCCTATAAAGTGTGACAGCCAAGCCCATCAGTGGAAAGATCTGAGTTCCATTAGGAAAAGGAATGAATCTTCTGTAAAATCATTGATTTCTAGGGTTCTATAATTTAGAATCATTTGTTGTGTTCCCCTCAGCTTCTGAGAAAATTTTCTTTTGAAAATTCTCATCTTGTCTCAGGTCAATTCAAGTGAAAAGGGATTTGGCCACAGATGGGTCAAGACACCTAGGAAGATTATCAAGCTCTCAAAGAGGAGGAATGGAGATGGCTATGATGGGCCACTTGAAGTCTTGGGATGAGAAGATGGAACTGAGGTAGATTGAAAGGTGGCATTTCTATGAGACCAAGGTCCTTCCTGGCTTTTTCCCTTGTGGGGAGGGGATGTAGATGACTGTGGTCTGTAGATAGGACACTGTTTGAGGGCTTTGGGCCTGAAGGCAAGATGGAGCTGGTGAGGATTCAGGTTGGGGCTCTTTTAAGGAAAGACTACCCCCTAGGGAGTTTCAATTCTTTTCTCTCTCTCACCTCTGCCTCTGCCTTGACTATATATGTGAATGTGCACATTACCAAATCTCACAGAGCCCCAATTTCTTCATTTTTCAGGTAAAGATACCAGGTAGGGATGCTGTGAGTATTAAATGAGATAATGTGCCAAGTGTTTAACATTCTTGGCCCAGAGCAGGTGATCAAAGAGTCAATAAAATCAATAAAACATACTTTCTTTTTTCTTTACTTCAGTTTGTGTGTGTGTGTGTGTGTGTGTGTGTCTTTGTATCTTTGTGCTAGACACTGGACACTCTGCTAGGAGCTGGGTATTCAGAGATGAAATTATACAGTTCCCCTGCCCTCAATTATCTTGCAGTCTAGAAAAGAAGTGAGTTAAGGAAACATCATTTACAATGAAGTCTTTAGTAAATGTATGTATGCGTAGGCTCAGTGGTAATATGGAGAAAGTGAAACCAAAGTCTACTTGAAGACTAACTGAAATAAGTCACACAAAGAAAGATAAATATCATATATCACTTATATGCAGAACCTAAAATAAATGATGCAAATGAGCTTATTTACAAAACAGAAGGAGACTCACAGACAGAAAAAAAATGGTTACCAAAGGGGGATAAATTAGGAGTTTAGGATTAGCAGACACAAACTACTATATATAAAATAGATAAACAACAAGATTCTACCATATAGCACAGGGAACTATATTCAGTATCATGTAATAAACCATAATGGAAAAGAATATGAGAAGGAATATATCTATCTGTCTATCTATCTATCTATCTATCTATCTATCTATCTATCTATCTGAATCACTATGCTGTACACCAGAAACTAACACATTGTAAATCAACTATACCTTGATTTAAAAAAAAAATCTAACCAAGGAATTTGGGGAGGGTTTCACAAAGGAGATAGCATTTAATCAGGGCTCTGAAGGATGAGTAGGAGTTTGTTCAATGGACAAGCATGGGGAGAGTTTTCAAGGCAGAGGAAACAGTATGTGCAAAGCACAGAGGTATGAGAGAGTATACCTAATTCAGTATTGCTGGAGCATTACCTGTTACCATATTAGGCAAAAAGGGTAAATTTAAAATTATTCCTATAGTCTTGGGCATGTTACTGAATAATTTTGAGCAGGAAAGTGGCTTATTATATTAGCAGTGATATTTTATGGTGATTGGGAAGGATAGTGAAATTAGAGGTTAGATGAAAGATTGCTATTTGGGGCAAGATGAGACCTTAATTGGAGCATTGGCAAAAGGAGAGGAAGAGGAGGCGGTGGATTGGACAGTGATTGAGAAAGCGGAACCTTTAGAACTTGGTGGTGAATCAGTTGTGGAGAATGAGGGAGGAGAGGGGTCTAGCATGTGTCTGGTGTTTGGGCAGCTGGGTAGTTGATGGTAACGTGCTCTGGGATAGGCAACATGAGAGGAAGAGGGAACACAGGATGGGGCAAGGAGGAGGTGATGGGTTCCATTTTGAAAATGTTAGGTTGAAAAGCCTATGGGATGTTCAGGTGGAGACCAGCATCAGCAGCACAGGAGAAAAATCTGAGCTGGAAATGGAAATCTGGAAAATGTCAGCAATAGTTAAGAGGAGAGAAGAACAGCAACACTAAAAGGTCAACAGAGGCCTTTGGAAGACAGTCTGGTAGTTCTTCAAAAGGTTAAGCATATAGTTACCATTTGACCCAGCAATTCTGCTCCTAGGTATATTTTCAAGAGGAATGAAAACATATGTCCACCAAAACTTGAACACAAGCATTCATAGCAGTGCTATTCACAATAGTCAAAAGTTGGAAACAACTTAAATGTCCATCAGTGGATGAATGGATAAACCAATTATTGCATATGCATACAATGGAATATTATCCAGTCATAAAAAGGAATGAAGTGCTCACACATACTACAATATGGATACACTTTGACAATTATGCTAAGAGAAAGAAGCCAGACACCAAAAGCCACATAGTCCTTTTCATATAATTCCATTTATATGAAATGTCTGGAATAGGCAAATCCAGAGAGACAAAGAAGATTTATGGTTTCCTAGGGCTGGTGAGGATAGAGAATTTGCAATGATGGCAGGGGTGGGGCAGGTAGGGCAGTGGCTAAGGGGTCTGGGGTTTCTTTGGGGAATAATGAATGTGTTCTGGGATTATATAGCAGTGAAGGTTGTACAACTTAGTGTTTACACTAAAAACCACTGAATTGCATATTTTAAATGGATGAGCTGTACAGTGTGTGAATTATATCTCAATAAAACTGTTACTAATTTTTTTTTAAAATATGAGCAGAGGAAGAAACACCCTCAGATAAAATTGTAGGCTTTTCTGGGGCTAATACACAGAAAATAAGCCCAGGTCAAAAGAGTGTTCTAAAACAAGGGTTAAATGCCATGGAAAAGTCATGGAAGATCACAACTGCCTTTCTCCTTTCCTCTCCCTTTTTTTCCCTCTGTCTGGATAAAGAGACCTCTCCACTGTGATCCCTAGAAGGCAGGAGGGTCTGTGTCCTCCCATACTTGGGCCCTATGACCTGTACTTGTGCAAAATATGGGAGTGGATGAACAAACCAGAAGCTTGTTTAGACAAAGGCAGGGACGACATGACAGGAAAGGACAAGATCATTACTAATGAGAAATCTTAGGATAATCATCCAGTCTCTTCCAGGTGACCAGTTTTTTTTTTTTTCCTGGGAGGAATATGAATTTTGTCAGTGGCTGGTCCTGTAAAGCTAAATCCCAGCAGGATATGGTATGATGAAGTAGAATGACCCTTGCATACCCTTTACTTTGGCAAAGTCATCATCCAAATAGCACTGAGTAAGTCATTTCCTATGCAAGACCCTACAGAAAGTATTTTAACCAACTGGATCTTCTGCCTTCGATTCTTCCTTGAATGGGGCTTGCACTCCAAACCTATGAAAGACCTGTGTACACTGGAACAGGAGTTCTATCACCTGTGAAAAGATCACTTGTCATTCATTTCTGTAGGTCCAGCATCCCACAGGGGATCTGATACAATATAGGTGTTCAGGAAGGATTCCTAAACAGACCAGTTGACGGGCTGCATAAATGAATGAAGAAAAAAAAATGGCAACATGTGTAAAGGCTGGAAGATAAGAGAAATTAAATTCCTCTCATAGTGGAGCATAGAAGTGAGGGAAGATACTGAAAGTTCTAGGTTTACTTGAGGGGAGCCTAGTTTGCCTTGCAAGTTCAGACCAGGCAGAGAAAATTCCTGAGTAGGGCTGACCTAATCTGAGGCAAGTGGGAGTGATGGACCTGGGGAGAAGCAGAAAGGCATCCCCAATCCACGGACACTTCACTCTCAACCTTTGAAAACACTGTGCCCAACAAACCCAACAAAACTGCAGGCCCAATTTGGCCTAAGGGTAAACTTCAGGAAGGTCTCTTAAGGGGAGGTGGCAGTCAGTCAGAGATGTTTGAATGGAGGGAGAGAGAAAGCTTGTGTATTATGGGGAGTATGCATTCCAAGGTCCAATTGGGACAGATGGCTCAGAGGATGGGGATTTTCAGTTAGGGACATTGAGAGGCAAGCCAATGGTGAAAGGGGAGATTGGAGAAATGAGGTGAGCTGGAGCTGCCAGGGAGAAGTCAAAGTCCCAGTGAGGGAACAATGGAGAAGCCACCCTAGAAGAATAAGACAGAATTTGGACCAAACTTGCAGCACTATTAGCAGAATATCACAAATATTTGCTGAAGGGCTCGTCTTACCCCCAGACTGAGCACAGGGTCCTCATCTGATTGTTCTGAGCATGCGCCTTACCCAGTGCCCTGACAATGCTTACAGACTGAAGGAACAGTTGGATAAATGGAGAACTGAAGAAGAAGAGGTGTATTTAATGTGGTAGACAGAGGGTAGGCATAGCTCTGTGGTAGAGCATGTGCTTAGCAAGTGTGAGGTCCTGGGTTCAAACCCCAGTACCTCTATTAAAAAAGAAGAAAAAAAATTAATGTGGTAGACAGCTTGGGAAACTAGCCAAAAAGAAGATAAAAAGCTCTTTATGTCGAGCTGTTTATTGCAGCATTATCTATATTAGTGAAAAATTGGAAATACTTAAGTAAATGATGGTGTTTCCACTCAATGGAATATTATGTGGCCATTAAAATTATAATTATGAAGACACTGTAGCAACACAGCAAATGATAATGATATAATGCTAAGTGACACAAGCAGAATATGAAATTGCATCTATGCTATGATTATAAGTATGTAAAAATGATGTATGCATATTGCCAAGCCCTGGCGAGGCAAGCATAAAAAATGAAAGCAGATGATTAATTGGGGCAGCAGGATTATCAGAGAATTATGTTTTCTTTTCTTTTGATTTGTGTTGATGTCATTGACGCCATTACAAAGGAAAAAAATAAAAGTACATAGGTAGCAGACAAATGGAACCATGACCTTGAAAATTGGACAGAGAGGGCTGGTGCCAGAGATGTGAATCCCCCCAAAATGATGCTGCCCGGGTGAAAGAAGGCTAAGTAAAGCTGGCATGGAAAAGAAGGGGTGAGTTTGGGAGATGTACACCATTATTGTCTGCCTGCTCCCACTCCTGCAAATCTGGGACCTGGGCACTTTCTACCTGTGCTGGAATCAAGGGGATTCTGGACAGCAAATCTATCATAAATTTGGACCATAACCAAATAACTCATAAAAACGGCTTTGCCAAATACATGTCATCTCTAAAAAAAAGAGAGAGAGAGAGAGAGTAGGGGATTTGAAATAAAAAGACCACAGCTCTGTTACTTACTAACTGTGATCTTTGGTGCAAGTTTAGGAACCTCTCTGAGCCTCAGTTTGATAATCTGTAAAATGGAGCTAAAAATCATTAACTCACAGAGTTGTTGTGAAGAGTAAGTGGAAGAGAATGCTTATGAAAGCCCTTTGTAAATGACAAAGCCTCTACAGCTATAAAGAGTTATTATTACCATTACCATCATCATTATAGTTATTATGTCTTCCAACTTGGCTTGAAATCCATAAGACATTTATTTCAATAATGAGCAAACACTTCTGTAACCATTTGAAGGAGGAGCTATCAGTCATTCAAGAGTCAATAGAGCCTAGTTCAATGGTTCTCAACTCTGGCTGCTGTTAGAATCACATGGGGAGATTTTTTTTAAATCAATACCCAGGCCCCACCCCTAACCAATTAAGGCAGAATGGAGTTGGAATCTAGGCAAGGGTGTTTTTTAAAGCTCCCAATTTGTACCTGGGGTTGAGATCCACTGGTAAGTGGGCTCTGAAGCCAGGTAGCCCTGACTTCAAATTCCAGATTAAATTTTGTCTCCTCCACTTACTAAGTGTGTGACCTGGGAGTAGTTACATAATCTCTCTAAGCCTCACTTTCCTTATCTTTGAAATAGAAACAACAATGGTACCTACCGTAGTCCTGAGGATTAAAGGAGTTAATACATGTGAACGACTTTAGCACAATGCCTAGCACACAGTAAGGGCTAGGAGGTGTCAGCTGGTTGTTATTTGTAGGCCTACTCCAAACTCATCCTTGGGTATCAATCTTGACCACAGCAGAGGGAAGAGAAGGTGCAGCATGGAGTCTGCTTTATCACCAGTCTTGCTTTGACTTTGTAACTCCAAGCTCCCAGAGGCTGGTCTCTTTGCTCAGATGTTCTAATACCTTTAGCTTGAATCCCTGACATATGACTTTTACAACTGGCCGTCCTTAATGAAAATTGACTTCCCCTGAAGATATCATAGGCCCGTTTCTCTCTTCAATATCCAGGCCTACTGTGTGCTGTGGACTAGTCTTGGTTGTCGCTTGAATAACAAACCTGTCAGTTAGGCTAGATTCCACTTGCGAACTTTCACCTAAGCCTTGCCCATTTGGGATCCACCCAACCCAAATCTTGCTTCTGAAGCATTTCTGAAAAGAATACCGTCCAGATTGGTACACTCTCCACCTTTCTGGAGCAAAGGATAGAGATAAAAGTCATCCTAGATTTCTTATCTAATGGGGAAGTGAGAAGCTAGTAGAAAGAGGCTGGGCATATCTCTCGCTCCTTTTTTTTTTTTTTTTTGCTGAGGGCTGTCTCTCTTGAGTGTATCCAGTCTACACTGGTGACAGGCATCTGCAATAACTAAAAATACCTGAACATTTTTGGAACTCTGTATTAGTTTCCTGTGGCTGCTGTAACAAATCACCACAAACTTGGTGGCTGAAGACAACACACATTTATTTTTTCACATTTCTATAGGTCAGAAGTCCCAAATCAGTCTCCCTGGGCTGAAATCAAGGTGCCAGTAGGGCCATGCTCCTTCCGGAGGCTCTAGGGGAAAGTCCAGTCCTTTCTTCTTCCAGCTTCTGGTGGCTACCAGCAATCCTTGGCTTGGGGCTACATCACTCCAATCTCTTCCTCCTTGGTCACGTTGCCTTGTCAACATTCTCTCTGTCTCCCTCTTATGAGGACACACATGATTATATTTAAGGACCTCCCAGATAATCCAGGATGATCTCCCCACCTCAAGGTCCTTAAATTAATCACTTCTGCAAAGTCCTTTTCTGCCATCTAAGACAGCATTAACAGGTTCAAGGGATTCCAATGTGGATATCTTTCGGGGGACCAGGATTCAGCCTACCATGCACACCAAGGTGTTTTCTCCTTTAATTCCCCTCAAGCCCTCTGCCTCGTTCCCTCCTGCCTGAGAAACAAGGCCATTTAGGCTTCATGGATTTTGTCCGTGTCTCTTCTGTGTGTTTTATGGTCTGTTTGTTGTCTGTTATTTGTTTGAATGGCCATCGCAGGGCCCTGAGAGCTTAGTGGCCTGGAAATGAATTCTAGCATTCTTAGGAGAGGTTCCCTTGCTTTGGCTATGTGGATCTGGGCCTCGCTGGAGCGGACCGTCAAGGGGCCAAATGGTTTGTTTCTTTGGAGAGATGGGACAATTGCTGGCCTGGAGTTTCCTGCTTCTATCCTGAGTCCCACGCCCTACAATTTTGATTTGACCCCTTCCTGCTAGTACTGAAAGAGTAGACACCCCGATAGCCAAATTGAGACTCAGAGGCAAAATTTTGGGAGAATTAGAGAAGGACAGCTTTATTGCTTTGCCAGGCAAAGGGGATTCACAGTCCCTAAGGCATTAGCCTGCTGTGACTCCCCTTCACCTGGCAAAGCAATAAAGCTGTCCTTTAATTCTCCCAAAACTCTGCCTCTAAGTCTCAATTTGGCTATCGGGATTCAGAAGCCAATTTTTCAGCAACAGTACCCACTCCTTAGGTGTAACCCCATAGCCCACTCTGTGCCACGCACTAAGGCTGCTGTGTTGGGAGATATACAAATAATAGCAGGGGAGAGACAAAAGTAAGCATAATTCCAGTGCAGCCTCCTGAGTGTGATACTAGGAATCCTAAGGTGTTATACCCCACTGAGAAGGGCCCTGACCCAGATGGGAACTGTGTGCAGGTGTTCAGGAATCCCTGAGCTACCTCCAACAGAATGGCTGTCTCACTTGCCCTAATTCTCCCTGCCCCAAGATGCTCTAGGCAAAGTATGTTGTGGACACAAGGCTGCGGTCGTGGGTGGTAAAAGAATTTATCAAAGGCCATGCACGAGGAAGATTTAGGGAAGTTTAATAAATATGCTGCTACAGGCAACAGAGGGCCACACAGTCAAGGGGTGCCTGTGTGAGCACCGAGGGAGAACATGCAGGGTCTTTTATTGGGGGGAAGGGGCTGTGCACACAAGGATTAGGGGCTGCATGATCAATTTGTGCACAGGTACCTGATTGGTTGTAAGATCTGTCAGGAGCTTTCTCTGAATATTTGGATTTATGACTCTTATAAGGGCAGGATGTGAAGCCTGTAAACCTAGGGTATTATGAAACTGGCTATTTCTTGGGGTGGTTTAACTTTGTTAAGGTAAACACAAATCAAGAGATGTTTTTGTCTTGCAGAAATGCAGGTAGGCGGAGTGGTCCAGGCAGTGGGGCGTGGGGGTTAAGGTGTCAATAGGCTCCAGGCACACAGAGAGCCCAGGGGTGGGGGTTTTATGACTCCAGAGAGTGCCAGCTGGCTCCACAGAGTACACGCATGGCAGCTAGTGTACTTGGAGTCCTGACTTTCTTATTTGATCACTGCATGACTTTGCCAGGTTAGTCTAATCTTTTTGTTTTGTTTTGGTTTGGTTTGGTTTTTATTGGGGGTGGGGGAGGTAGTTAGGTTTATTTATTATTTTATTATTTTATTTTTAATTTAATGGAGGTACTGGGGATTGAACCCATGACTTCGTGCATGCTAAGCATGTGCTCTGCCACTAAGCTATACCCTCCCCGCCAGTCTAATCTTCTGAGCCTCAGTTTCCCCTTGTGGTAAAATTGAGATGGGAGTTGTATTACTAATATCACTTACATTAATAATAGTTCTATTAACAACCCATATCATAATAGTGATAATTCATAATAACTTATATCATAATAGTTATATGAATGGATGATTGTGAGGATTCAATGAACAAGGGATGTGAACAGGGCTTTATAAAATATAAAGTACCATAACCTGTTCTAGCTGTTATTCTTAGCCCAGCACTCTGTCTTTTCTTCCCTTGCCCACTTTCCAGCTTCCTGCAGGCTAGTTCATGCTAAGCTTCTGTTGTAGCTAATTCAATCCTGCTTCTTTCACTGTTTCCTGACTCATTCCTTGCTCTACACACATCAGGGAACAATTTGTTTCTCACCTATTGTTCGGTTTCCAGTCAATCTCTTGTCAGTCGTACATTCACATTTATAAACAACCCTACTAATTCAAAGGGGGTTGTTTATCAGCCTTCCAAATTTATGCTCAGTCTGAATGTAATTTCTCTCCTGAGTTCCAGACACTCATGCAGTCAGCCAGGATTTACTGAGCACGTACTAAGGGACGAGGTACTGTGTATGCATGTGTGTGTGTGTTTAATGGAGGTACTGGGAATTGAACCCAGGACCTCACACATGCTAAGCATATACTCTACCACTGAGCTATACTCCCACAACTCCAGGTACTCTGTTAAGCACTAGGTATAAAAATGAGAAAACAGTCCTGGTCTCTGGCCTCAGGGAGCTCACAGGCTGGTGGAGGGGTCAGACAAGCAAACGAGTGATTTAAGTTTAGTGTGAAGGTACCATTAGAAGAAAGCACAAAGTTTTGGAAAAGCAAATGAAGGGGCAGCATAACTCAGACTCAGTGGGTAGGTGTCATCAAGTGAGGCCTCCCAGAGATGATACCCCAGAGGGGGCAATATCTAAGCCAAGGCCTAAAGGATAAGTAGAAATTAGGTGAAATGGAGGAAGAATTTTCCAAACAGAAGGAATGGGATCTGTTCTGGCTAAATTGGAAAAACTTTAGTGTGGTGGGAGTGTGGAGTGTGAGGAGAGTGCTGGTGGGTGGTGAGTATGGAAGAGGAGGCAAGAGAGAGAGGCAGCAGCACTATCGTATTGGCCATATTCAGAGCCATGTATTGACTTTACTTCCAGGGAAGTGGGAAACCATGAAGAGTTTTCAAGAGTTACATATCACATATGCATTTTAGAAATCCTTCTCTAGTATTGTTTTGGCAAGTCTGGGTCTTTTGTGATTCCATATAAATTCTGGGACATGGAAAGCAAATTGATGGTTACCAAAGGGGAAAGGGGGCGGGAAAGGGGGCAGGAAAGGGATAAATTAGGAATCGGAGATTAGCAGATACAAACTACTATATAAAAAAGATAAACAACAAGCGCCTACTGTATAACACAGGGAATTCTATTTAATAGCTTGTAATAACTTATTATGAAAAAGATATGTATAACCAAATCACTACGCTATACACCAGAAACTAATGCAACATTATAAATCAACTATACTTTAGTTAAAAAAAAAAAAGATTTGGGATCAAAAAAAAAAATCCTTCTCACTGTTTTATAGGGAACAGATTGGAAGAAAGCAACAGCTGGATGTAAGGAGGCCAGTTGGGAGGCCCATGCAGGGATCCAGATGAGAGCATGTGATGACCCAGATAGGGTGATGGCAGTGGGGATGGAGCAAGTTAGAGCAATGCAAGAGAGATTTGGATGGTAGGGTCAAGGGAATTTGCTTGGTGATTGATCAGATGTGAGGGCCAAGGAGGAGGAAGGAGTCAGAGTTCCCATATTTCTGACCTCGTCATCTGGGCGGACAGCAATGCCATGCACTGGAAGAGGGAGCCCTGGAGGAAGGGCAGCTGCAGGGTAGAAGAAAACAGTTCATGGAGTTTGGGACATGTTGATTTCCAAGTGTCTACAAAACATCCAAACAGATGTGTGGATGTGCAGAAGTTAAGATCAGGTGGGAGAGAGATGTGGCATCAACTAACTAGGGCTGCTCATTGGAGCCATGTAAGTAAATGGGATGGCTCATGGGGAGTGTCTAGAGAGAAATGAGGAGAGGAGCTGAGGACAGGGCCCTGAGGAGGGAGCCCCAGTATTTAAGAGGCAAAGAAGAGGAGCAGAGAATCTGCCTCTTAGTGAATATGTAATAAACATTGCCAAATGAATGAAAGTAGACTGAGAAGATTAGCCTAGAGATAATTAACCATCTTTGGGATGGAGAAAATGAGAGATAAGCCTTCAGAAAGGATGTCAGGCTTGAACTACATCATAAAGGATGACTAGGAATTCATCAGGAAGACCAGGGAGGAAAATTTCATTTCAAGAAGTGTAAAGAATATGTTCAAAGGTTCAAAAACATAAAAAGTCATGGCCTTTGCACATGGAATCCTCCGGATTCCACCTGTGTCTTTTCCATTATGATCTGGCTGTGTATCCTTAATAAATCTTAACATCCTTAATAAAATCCTGTAATAAATCTCAGCCATGGGTATGAAAACACCAAAGTCATGGTATGTACTCTGAAGATTTTCTGATTTACTATACAAGTGCCTTACTTTCTTTTTAGATCTTATTTTTTTAATTTTTTAAATTGAAGTATAGTCAGTTACAATGTGTCAGTTTCTTAGAACTGTATTCATGGCTCTCTCCATAACCAAGGGAGCCTAGATTCAGGTGGTAAACACATTTCATGCTGCACTCCAACTGAATGGTAGCGACTACTCAGAGTGATGTGTTAAGTGGGACTCAGAGGCTTCAAGTAGACTCAGAGTGCTGTGATTGATTAGCAATGCCTGCTATGGATGATGGATAGAGGAGCTGTGGTACATGTGCCTTATGTCTCTCAAGCCATCCCAGACTTTCCTTTAGCTTTTACCTCTCCCCTTGCCACCTGACTCCTTAGAGGGTGAGGATGGAATTCATGAATCAGGAATTAGCAACTAACTGTGAATTGGCAACTCTCTGCCGTAAAGGATATGGTCTTCATGAGAGAATGAATATTTATCGAGAATTTATTCATGGATCAATCACTGACTAGGTATGTACTATATGCCAGGAACTAAAACTAGCCCCTAGGGATTCCATCTAGAATACACAACTGTTCACTCAGCCACAGACTTCATTATGCTGACCTAATGGTATAAATCCCAGATTCGAGGCTCCACGGTTAAAGAAGGCATGGCTCTTTTATTCCCAGAACATGGGCAATGTCCAGATTTAACTCTAAGGCACTAGAATGCACTAAAGGTCTGTTTATTGTGATCTGGTTCTGTTTTTTACCTTAGCTTCTGCGGTGTTTACTGGCCCAGTGAGCACAGAAAAAAGAGCGACTTGCTCTTACAAAACCTTGTAAATCACACAAGCATATTCAGCACAATCTAGCATACTCTTTCTCACACAGCAACTGCTCAAAGCTTGTTTTGTGTCTGCCTCTTACTTACCCTGCACCCTTCATCTTTCTATTCTTGCATAAACCTCCGTATTGGTCCTGAAACTCACTGCAGGACTGTTCTGGGTATTGTGTGATGAAGGTGAATTAGTGATAAAGAGGGCTCACCGGAGCCTTATCGAAAGCTGCAGGGCCAGTTCTGGGGACTCCAGGAAGGCCATCATTCCTCTCCAGCAAACTGACAAGGAAATAGGCAATTGCTGCAGGCCAAACAGCAGAATTGAAATTGTGAACCCCTTCAAGGCCTGGGAAATTTGAAGCAGCAGAGTGAAGGTTTTAGCAGCAAGGAGGCAGAGGTGAGAAAGTTTGGGAGCTGAGACGTCCAGAGGGGCTCATGACCAAGCAACAGGCAGGGTGCGAGGTGGCGGGAAAGGAAAACCAGGTGAAGCTGCTTTGCCCAGTCATGTCAGTCCATCTGTGCATCTCAGTTCCCAGGGTGCAGAGAGAGCCATTACTGATCAGAGTGTCATGTCCATAGGAAAGGTGTGGAGGCAGGGGAAAAGTTCTCAGAACTACTGGCTAAACAGTAAATCTCTCTCAAGAGAGAGGGCTTGGGGTTTCTGTAAAGAAAACATTTCACTGCTTGTACTGGGGTTGCAGAGTTCAAAACCTGTATTATAGAAACCGGACTCTACTGTTACTATTTTCTATGATTATTTTCTGTTTTCTCTTAGGATTTAGTAAAATTCCTTTAGAGAATATAAGCTACCCTAAAGAAAATTGGAAAACAGGACTTTCATTCCCCCTAGGATTGGCTTGATTTTTAAAGAGAATGGAAACCCCCAGAGGGCTGGGCATCATAGATTCTTTTATTCATTCATTCATCAAATAGTTAATGACTTGCATGTTCTAGGCACTCTGCTAGAGTGGCCCAGACAGACCCAGCAGTGGCCAACTGTGAAGTTCAGACCTCCAGATTTTAAAAGTTCAGGTTCTCTGAGCATTCTGTGTTGCAGTGACACTTGTCCAAAATTGGTACCTCCAAATAGTTGGGGTACTTAAAGGGTGCCAGTGAAAAACAGCTTTTTCCCCTTCAAGGGGAAGAAGGAATCACTCAAAACTCAGAAGATCTGGCTGTGAGGTCTTTCCTCCTGTCCCATCTCTTCAGGCTTGTTTTTTGCTGTGGAGCAAGTGACCAAAATCTAACCTGAGAAACAAGAAACAAGACAGTGATGGCTATAAAGGGAGTGACCAGGAGCAACTGAGATTCTCCTTTACTTTCCCACATCCAATATACGTGATTCACAAAAAAGCAAAATACAATAGGTAGATTTACAAAAATCCATTCATCCCACAGTGGTGGAAGGCAGGAAGGGAGAGTGGGAGGGTAAATGGAACAGGGGGAAAAAGTATTCAAAATCAGTCCAGGCACGGGGGGCTGGCAAATTGCTAGAAAAAAGCTAAAGAAAGATCTGTGGTCCTTTCAGACTCAGATAATTGTGTAATAGTTAAGGTAAGTAAGGCTATTTGCTATAACTTACGAACTCCCCAATATAAGGGATTTAACTCAAAAAAGTATATTTCTTGCTTACATCAAAGTTTATTGTGGGTCAGCTTGGGAAGGGAGGCTCTACTCCACAAAGTCATTTAGAGATCCAGGCTTGTTCCATCCTCCACTAAAGACCCGCTAAGCATCACTCAGCTGGCATATGGGGAGAGAGATAACCACTTTGTCACAGAAGTGACACAGCATGTGGTCATGTGGCCCCATTTAGCTGCAGGAGGGCTGAGAGATACAGTGCAATGATATGCTAAAGAGGATATTTGAAACCAGGGTTTGATGAACATGTAGCAGGTCTACCCCAGATGGAATGGTCAATTCAATCTGAAAGGGGCAAGAGAATCTTCACAGAAGACATGACTCCTTAGTGGAATATCTAAAGAGAAGTAGGGGTTGGGTATTAAAGTGAAATAATGCCATGGGAAAAAAATGAAACCCCAGGGGATGAAGTTGGGGTTGCTGTGACAGCTATATCTTCCTATATGGAGAATCTCTTTCCAGAACTCATTTGATTTAAATCATTTCCCTCCCCCCATTCCCTACCCATCTTCTTCTTTCCTATTCATCCTTAAAAGTCTCAGTTTAAATGTTACTTCTTCTAGGAGAGTCTTACCTGATCAATAGACAGGGGGAACTTTTCCTGCATTGTGGTCTTATAGCATCCAGTGTTTTTGTTGTAACTATTTAAATGTCTATTTTTTTCTTACACTGTAAGTACCATAAGGACAGGGACCATGTCTGGTTTTACTTATCATTGTGTCTCTAGTGATTAGTACTGTGCCTGTCAACATAGCAGTCCCTTGGTAAGTATTTGTTAGATGAATGAGTCTGCCTTCCCAAAGCATCCTCTGACAGCACTTTTCTCAGTCATTCATGCAGTTAATCAGTCAACTGATACTTAGTCCTCATTAAGTGCTAGATATCCTATTGTATACTGGAGTTAATGATGAATAAAATACTGTCCTTTTGGTTTGATCGTTGTTACCTCTATCCCCATTCCCTTGAAAGAAGTTAGGGTGGCCAACTCATCCTGGTTTGTCCAGGGCTTTCCTGGTTTCAGCACTGAAAATATCATATCCCGGGAGTCCCCCACCCCCAGTGCTGTACAATCTGGGACAGTTGGTCACTCTAGAGTCTGCTTCTTGTCTCTATCCCAGATATCCAGCATTGTACCTGGCACATGATAAGTTCTTAATGAAGACTTCTTGACAGTATGTGTGTGGGCTGGTATATGAATGTGGATGTGGATTTGGATGAGTGAATGGATGGCTGGGTGGGTGAATGGATGTGCTCACTTAGGGAGCTTCTCAAAATCTAGAGGGAAGGAAAAGTGACACCTGGAGATCACAAAACACTCAGGAAAGGTCTGCTGCAGAGGGCTGGGGGAGGGGGTGACCTTCCAGGAGTGAAAGTAGTAACACTGTTCTTTGGCCACTTGTCTGAATGAGACTGATCTGGAGTTTTCTATAGACCCAGAGGTGAGGAGTGATTGGCCACTGAAAGAAACTTCTAGCTAGGATAACAGGTGTCAGGGTGACCTGGCACAAAAAGTCCTCATTCCACCTTTCTAGTCTCTGGGATTAATATCCCCTGGTTGTATTCTCAGGGGGAGGTCAAGGTATAAATTAATATTTTTAAGACCTCATTCTGAGAAGAAAATGCAATAAGACTATTGCATGGAGGAGAGATGTGGAGAGGTGAGAAAATAGCCAGAGTGTGATAATAATTGCAGCTAATTACATGTTTAATGACTTAATTGATAAAATATAGCTAATTAAAGTACATTTACTTTTTTTCCCAGCCCAGATTCCTGGTGGAGAGGGGTCAAAATTTTCAAATAATTATTTTCAGGGCATTATAGTAGCTGTGTACTCTTAGAAATCTATTCTCTACTGTTTTCTAGAATGTTCCTCCACCCCAACTCCACCCTTATTCTTCAAAAATGAATCACTTTGGAGAAATCTTTGTGGATTCCTCCAAGCACTCAGAGTATTTGGTTCCTCCCCTTTTATGACAGGTATCCTTGACTAGTACTGTGAGTTATAAATGTCTCCTTCCCACTGCCCTGAGTACAGATACAGATTCAAGTATCTACCCTGCCACTTATTAGCTGTATGACTTCCAGCTAGTTGCTTTTTTTCTTTTTTTCCTTCTTTTTTCTTTTTACTTAAACAACAGAAATTTCTTTTCTCACAGTTCTAGAGGCTATTAGTCCAAAATCCAGGTATTGACAGGCTTAGTTTCTTCAGGGGCCTCTCACCTTGACTTGTAGATGACCTGTGTCTCACTGCATCATCGCAGGGTGTTTCCTCTGTGCACAAGTGGCCCCCTTTTGTGTGTTTAAATTTCTCCTTGTGTGCCCAAATTTCCTCTTCCTATAAAGACAAGTGAAATTCCACTAAGACCTATCCTTCTGGCCTCATCTTTTTTTAAATTTATTTTTTTAACATTTTTGGGAGGGGGTAATATAGGTTTATATTTATTTTTTTAATGGAAGTACTGGGGGGTTGAACCCAGGACCTTGTGCATGCTAAGCACAAGCTATATATACCCTCCCCACCTGGCCTCATCTTAATCACCCCTTTACAAGCCCTATCTCCAAGTACAGTCACATTCTACGGTGTGGGGGAGAGTGTGGCTTCAACATGTGACTATGTCCACCCATAATTACTTGACAAAGTAAATACAGTTACAAGCCAATCTCACTTACAAACATAGATACAAATGTTGGCAAACTCAATCCAACAATAAATAAAATTATAAAACTGTAAGACTAAGTTTGGTTTTCCCCAGAATACATGGCACTTTTAACGTTAAAAAGGTCATTCAATTTAATTTGCCATATTAACAATTAAAAGGAGAAAATGTAGTCAATTCAATAGATACAGAATATATTTTATGTCAGCCTCTATTCGAGATATGCCCAGCTAGTTACTTAATGTCTCTGAGCTTTAGTGTTTCCTTTTATCAGAGGATAACATTATTTATCTCATAAGGTTTTTGCAAGGATTAAATTAGATAATGTTAAGAAATCTCCTGGCACAAGTGGGCATTTGACAAATATTATTTGCCTCCCTCTTCCCCTTCTTTGAGGAAGGAACTGTGCATTATTTATACATTTTTGGATCTCTGGCCCAGGGCTTGGCACATAGTGGGCCTCAAATATTTGCCAAGCTCCTATCAGGAGGGAACTCTAATTCAAAAAGACATCTGCACCCCAATGTTCATAGCAGCACTATATACAATAGCCAAGACACAGAAACAACCTAAATGTCCATCAACAGATGACTGGATATAGAAGTTGTGGCCTATTTCTACAATGGAATACTACTAAGCTGTAAAAAAATAATAAAATAATGCCATTTGCAGCAACATGGATGGACCTGGAGATTGTCAGTCTAAGTAAACCAGTAAGAGAAAGAAAAATACTATATGATATCACTCATATTCCACATATCTCTTCTTTATACACACAAATGAACTTATTTACAAAACAGAAACAGACTCATAGACATGGAAAACAAACTTATGGTTACCAGTGAGGAAAGGGGGTGAGAAGGGATGAACTGAGAGTTTGAGATTTGCAGATACTAGATACTATGTATAAAAAAGATAAACAACAAGGACCTACTGTATAGCACAGGGAACTATATTCAATACCTTGTAGTAACCTATAATGAAAAACATATGAAAAGAAATATATGTATGTATATGTATGACTGAAACATTATGTTGTACACCAGAAACTGACACAACATTGCAAACTGACTATACTCCAATTAAAATAAAGTTTGCCAAGCTGAACTGTTAAAGAATCATGGTCACTTTGACGGATGATATTAGGCAAAGTCTCAGTTACTGTATTGGTGTAAAATGTGAGAAACGGGAAAAGGAGGCTGGCCAAAACTATTTGCGAAGTTCAACATGAGCCATGTCCAACTCATCTATTTCTACCTTTTTGATTCAGTACTAATGACATTTTTTATTCACTTTTTTGTTCACATTACACCACTGGCACACTTGTACCTTAGCAATGATCATGTTATAATAAAATTACAGATTTATATTTTGTCTTCTCAGCTAAACTATCAAGTCCTTGAGTACAGAAAATGTGCCTTAAGCATCTTTGTATCTCCTACACCTAGAAAAATTCTTGCCATAAAAATGCCCTTTTGACTTTTTTTTAAACAGTTGAGCTGTTTTTACTTACTTTTACATATCTATGTTTGGTGAAAAACTTCTCCCTAATATGAACCTTGTCTCTTCAACAGAATTGAAATTTCTTTCAAAGGTGGAGGCAATATTTCTCCTACAGATGCTAGCACAGTGTCAGACACACAGTGGGTGCTAATTGCATATTTAATTGACCAGTGCATACTTTCCTACAAGAGAGATGTCATTTCACACCATAAAGAACATTTCTGTGTGAAGCAAAAGATATACAAGGTTCTGATATGGTCCATTAATGCCATATCATATCAGATAAAATTTGATTCCAGTGCAATTGAAGAACAAATAACAGTTTACTTTCTTCTGAAAAAAGAAAAAGAAAATGATGTTACTATTTTTATAGAAACTGGAGGTGGGTAGAGCTCAGTGGTAGAGCATGTCCCTAGAATGCACAACATCCTGGGTTCAATCCTCACTGCCTCCACTAAAAAAAAATTAAAAATTAAAATTTTTAATAAAAATAAAAAAGCAACAGGCCACCCCAAATCCCACCATCCAGAAATAATCAGTGTTAATATTTAGTGAACATTATTTCAGACATCTCTCTCTGCACATACTCAGAAAAGAGATGGATGGATGGCTAGTTTAAAAAAATATATTTTATGAAAATAAGATCATAATGTGCAGGCCAGTTTTTATTAAAAAGTATGCCATCTAATTTTACTTGAATTTAATAGAAGACTAAAATGAAACCACCCCCCAAAACAAACATAAAACAAATAAAATATTTGGGGGCGGAGTGTATAGCTCAGTGGTAGAGTGAATGCTTAGCACGCACGAGGTCCTGGGTTCAGTCCCCAGTACCTCTATTAAAATAAATAAGTAAATAAATAAACCTAATTATCTTCCCCCAAAACAAAAATAAAAATAAACTGAAACCAAAGGAATGGCTAACCTTTGGATAAATATTATTTCACCTCAAGAGATATTGACTCCACACTATGGAAGATAAGATTATCACTGTTACACCTTCTCTCATCTCCTTTCCCGCAACGTCCAGATTTTTATTAGTTATAACATTACTCTGTCAATGTTGTTAACTGTTACATGCTGCTTTGCCACAGCATTATCCCAGTTATTTAGGGAATGTATAAGTAGTACAAATATTTATGTACTTCAATGACTTCAAGGCTCTACCTGTATTCTTTTATCATGGCTTCTCTAGTCCCAGATTCTTTGATTTGATTTTTCTCTTGGTTGGCTGGATTTCAGAGAGGGCGTTATGAATGCTGTACTCCCTGAGTACTGCCTGTTGCCTATTTATCTGAAAAAGTAGTTGGCTGGGTATAATGTCTTTGGGTCTCACTTCAACTTTGCCTCATCATTTTATAGACCTGCTTCATTGTCTTTTGCTACTGGATATTGCTGTGTAGTCTGAAGCAAGGCTGATTTTTCCATCATATAAACATGCTGCTTTTTTCTGTCTGTACACTTGAAGAATCGTTTTTTTAATCCCTGATGTGCAAAAGCTTATTTATGATAAGTCTCCATATCAGTCACACTTTTGAGTTTTTTCTGGAGCATAGTATGTCCTTTTTGTCTGCAGATTTGGTTCTTCTTTCATTTCAGGGAAAAAATTTCTCTACTATGTTTCTAAGTACCTTTTCTGCACAATTTGTCAAATTCTCCATAGACTTTAGGAAGCCTAGCCAGCCTAGTTAGATTGTCTTCATTTTCCATGACTATTATCCTATGATTGAATTAATACCTTTGTCCTTTAGCTTTGATTCACTATGATTATCACAATACTTTCTTCCATGTCAGTGAATCTATTTTCTGTCGTGGCTATTTTGAGACACACTGTTTCCAGTTAATTTATTAGTTCTGAAATAGTATTATTTTAGTTCTTACTAGGTTTCTTTAATTCTGCCATATCCTCATTCTATTATTTATTATCTTGTCTTTTGAGTTCTTGTTTGTTGAATTCATGATTTATTGAGTTCTAATACACGAAACACTCAGAATTTTCTTGTGTTTCTTGGGTTGTGTTTTCTTCCACATATTTTTATTTTAATTAAACTTTTTACTGAGACCATTGTAGCTTCACATGCATCTGTAAGAAATAATACAGGGAAACATTGTGTTCTCTTTACCCAGTTTCTCCCAAAGGCAACATCTTGCAAACTATAGTACAAATCGCAACCAGAAAATTGACATTGATACAATTCATCTATTATATTCAGATTCCCCCAATTTAATTTATATTCATCTGTGTGTGTGTATTTACCTCTACACTATTTATCATGTGTAAGTTTGTGTATCCACAACTGTAGTCAGGATACAAAACAGTTCCAGAACCACAAGGATCCCTTGTGTTGCCCTTTTATAAACACACTCTCCCACCCGACCGTCACCTTACCTAACTCCTGGTAGCCACTAATTTGTTCTCCATCTCTATAACTTTGCCATTTGGGGAATAGTATATAAACCACATATATACCATATGTGACCTTTAGGGATTGGCTTCTTTCACTCAGCATAATTTTCTGAAGATCTGTCCAAGTTATTGCACCAACAGTTTGTTCCTTGTATTGCTAAGTAGTATTCCATGGTGCAGATGTACCATGGTTTGTTTAACCATTTGCCTGTGGAAGTACATCTGGGTTATTTCTAGTTTGGGGCTATTATGAGGAAAGCTGCTATGTAATAGTCATGCACAGGTTTTTGTGTGAATAGAAGTTTTCATTTCTCTAGGATGAATGCCCAAGACTACAATCACTGCTCCATATGGATTTAATCTCTTGCTTGCATGCTATATTTCCTCCCTTTTTTCCCTTTGTTGTAGTGGTATATTGGCATGGCTACCATGCCTTTTCTTTTCCCTTTGCTTTATACTTAACATGGGTCTGGCCAGAGCTTCTATTTGCTTTGCTATAATTTGGTTGAGGGGGGAGGGTATAGCTCAGTGGCAGAGTGTGTGCTTAGCATGCACAAGGTCTTGGATTCAATCCCCAGTAATGCCATTAAAATAATAAAAATTAAATAATTAAATTTTTTTTTATATTTTGGTTGAATTTTCCATGATACCCTTCCCAGCATATCAGTAACCTTTTCTTTCTTTCTTTTTTTCACTTTTATTTTTGGCAGAGGGAGGTAATTGGGTTTATTTATTTTTAGAGGAGGTACTTGGGATTGAACCCAGTACACCATGCATGCTAACCATGCACCCTACCACTTGACCTATACCTTCCCCCCGTCTCCGTGACCTTTTCATATTCCTTTCCAAGATCTTGTTTGAAAGCAGAATGTTCTGTTCAATCCATTATTCTGTAGCCTTCAGGTAAATTGTGGGAAGGGGAAACTCATCTCAAGCTGTGCCTTTCTTGCTGAGGGAACTGACTCTAATCTCTGTCTTCTAATGTTTTATTAAATATCCACATGTGGCCCATTTCCACCTGCCAGGTGTATATTCCAATCCCAAAGAGCTCAATACTCTTAAGAAACAAGGAAGTAGGGAACCTCCAGAAAATGGCAAGCCCTGACGGCACCCCTTGCCTTGGCTGCAATCCTGCAATAATATGTTGGGACTTCTCCTCTTGGAGATATTTTCTGGACTCTTCCCCAAATGCTCTGTTCTTTAACTGCCTCTCCCCTGCCAGCCCATTCCAAATCCCTGTTGACTACTCTCCAAGTTGCTGGGTTTTAGGGATAACTTAAAGGATTTTGTTGACTTGGCTTTTTCCCTAAGTTCTGCTTCTGGGGGTAAGAACAGAGTTAGAAACCTTGTAGCGCTGTCCCAGGGTTTTCAATTTCCATCCTTGGCTGCCACTTTGGGGAATTTATAGTTGAAAGTTTTACTCTTTTGTTTGCTGCTGTGCAAATTATTAGTATTTTTTTGAATTATGATTTATTTTTGTTCATCTCAGGTATTTGGCAGCAGTGGTAGTGGATTGACTAAGTCTGCAGGTCAGCTTTATTCTATCAGCTTTCCCAAGAAATCTCAGGTGGTATTTTTTAAATTCTCTTTTGTGCTGAAGAACCTGAGGCTGGAGAGGGACAGCACTTTTAGGAAAGCAAGGAAGTATAACAGAGTTGGGTATCCATGACCAGGAAGGGAAGACACAAGTTAGGAAAGGTTGTATTCCACTGTGTACCTATACCACACACCAGAAACTGATACAACATTGTAAATCAACTGTATTTCAATAATAGAATAAAATAAAATAAAATGGAATGGAATACAATAGGATAGGATAGGATAGGATAGGATAGGATAGGATAGAATAGAATAGAAAAAAATAAGTTAGGAAAAGCTGGCATGGCACACACAAACATGAAACTGTCCTTGGACCCCTAACTGAATATGAACCTTCTTTTCCTTCCTTGCCCTTACCCAACTCTTTCCTAGTTCTGTCAATTTGCCTCCAACTTCTTTCTCATGTGCGTCCCTTCTCTATCTTATTGTCACTACCTTTAGTCAAGTCCTCCTCTTTCTCCCAGATTTCTGCAATATTCTCCTAATAGAGCTTCATGACTCTAGTTTCTTTCCCATGGAAGTCATCCTCCCGACTCTGCCACTGAGTCAAGTTTCTTAAAACATCATTTTGTGTATACCCTCTCCATTCAAAAGCCATCAGAGACTGCCTGATTTCCAAAAAAAAAATGAAGAATAGAAAATTAAGTTTAGGCTTCTTTATAAAGTCTACAATAATAAGAGGTGCTAACATATATATGGTACTTGCTAAATGCTGAGACTATTCTAATTGATTTTTTTAAACACCTAATATCCAGTTTTTTTAAAAGATTTTTTATTTTATTTTTATTTTTCCAATGGAGATACTGGGGACTGAACCCAGGACCTCATGCATGTTAAGCATGCTCTCTACCACTGCCACTCTCCCAATCTTTATATATTGAATGATTTAATCTTCAAGCCTTTGTGGTAGTTGTAATTATCCTCATTTTGCATGTGATGAACTTAAAGCAAAGAAGGTCCCATTATTTTCCTAAGGCCTCACAGTTAGTAAATGAAAGAAACGGGATTCAAATTCTGGCAGTGTGCTCTCAAACCACCTCATGACATTGCCTCCCTACAATGCCCTTCATATGTGCTGCCAAAGCAGGGCGGAGTAGCTCAAGTGGTACAGCACATGCTTAGCATGCACGAGGTCCTGTGTTCAATTCCTAGCACCTTCATTGAAAAACATAAATAAAAATTACCTTTCCCTTGCTCAAAAAAAAAAAATAAATAAAAGACCTTTGCAGCCTTATGACTCTCTCATTACCACCCCCACACCAACATTCTGACCACATCAAGCTACTTGCTGTTCCCTAAACACACCATATTCTTTCTCACCTATGTCCCTTTTCACCGCTATTCTCTCCCTTGAACGCTCTCACTTTCCCCTGCCAAACTTACTTGGTAAACCCCTGTTCATCATTTTTTTTCTCCTGTTATTTTTTGCTAGATCCAATTTTGCAATTGCTGGTTTGTCCTTCAGTGAGGCCCTATTGTCTCTAGGATACACGCAGCTTTCTCAGCACAGTAGCTAGTCCAGCCCCTGCCTACCTTGTAAGTACTACCTTTTCATTTTTCCCTTCACACCTCACACACCATCCATACCAAACTACTTGAAATTTCCTGAACACATCATTCTGTTCCATGCCCCTACGCTTCTGTCCTTGTTCTTCCTTCTATTGGAATCCCTGTCCCCCTAAAAGACTCCTACATATGTTTCAAGACTCAGTACAATCATCCTTTCTGTGGTGAGGTCTTCCTTTCCCTTCCTTTCTTTTCTTCCCTTCTTTTCCCTGCCATGCCTTGCCCTGCCCTCTCCTCCTTTATTCTCTTTAAGCAGAATGGGCTATTCTCTTACCAGTGTCACTGATGCATGTTGTATATTACTTCCATTGCAACCTTTATCAAACTATCACACAATTATTTTTTACACAGCTGTCAGCTGTCTCCTTTATAAACCTTCTTGAGGGGAGTGACAGGGTTTTTTTTTTCCCATTTCTTGGTAAAGTTTATGCTAACTGGTACTTAGCACACAACAGACACTCCAAAAATATGTGTATAATGAGTGAATCTTAACAGCCCCTGCACCTAGCCCAGTGCTAGGACACAGTAGGTGCTCAATAAATATTTGTTTAGTTAACAAATAAATGTTGAAGCCCTTTTCTCAGTGTTACATGCTCTCCTTATAAGTAATTTCCTACTTATTCAAACAGATCCTTTAGCAGGAGCCTCCAGAGCCTCTGAGTCAGCTTGTGGGTCTCTTTTTCAGGGTAAAGGGGTACCTTGAAGGAGTAGCATAATCCAAGGAAACATGGCTAGAGCATAGAGGCTAGGTCAAGCTAGGAGGAGCAAAGAAGGATAGAATATTTGCCAGCACCTTACAAGCTTGTGTATGCAAAGGTAGCTCTATAGATATGGCTAAGTCTTTCTGGGGCAGTGATTCCCAGACTTAAGTGGATGACAAAATTATTGGGCAATACTTCTTCATGGGTCTCTGCATGTGAAATGAGTAGAGGCATTGACTGCCTGTGCTCCAGACTCTCTTTTCAAGGGTGTTTACACAATGAATAGTCTTGAAAGATAGAGACACTATCTCCCTCCAGAACAAAGACCAGGTTTATTTCTCTCCCTTATAATAAAAATAATCTCTCCTTCTAGAGTAAAGATCAGGCATGTGTATTGCCCATTATAAAAGAATCAGTTTCCTTAAGCTTGGTGTTCTTCTGTAACACAACCCACTGCATCACTTGGCCCTCTTGGTGCCATCTGTGAGAATGAGGGCATGGGAAACTGACACACACACTAATACTCTGGCTACTGGTATTGCTGAGTAGTAATAATAATAGCCATATAATATAATAATAATAACAACAACAACTCTTGACTCTGACCCAGGAATTTCATGTCTTCTGCCAGAATCCATGAAACCATGACAGGAAAAGTTGTTAATTTGCAAGTAGAGTAAAATCTCAAACCCTTCACAGTTATCAACAAAAATCACCCGGAAAGCTTGCTTAAAATGTATGTTCCTGGGTTCTCCATCAGACTATGATTTGATGGTTCTAGAATGAGGCTCAGTAATATGCATTCTTGATAAGTGATTCTGATGTCTGCCAAGGTCTTTAGATCTCCCATGAGGAATACTGTCTTTAGGATTATGCTAACTTAGATTTGACTACAGACAGAAGGCATCACTTTCTTCTTGCATGGTTAGAGATAATCACAGATTAGCACATGAGCTCCTTTGGCAGTTTTTCTGGTTCAAAAGAAACCATTAAAATGGAAAATATCTACTCACTAGAAGAAATACATAAGAGAAAGTTATGTACTAGCCCGAGTAAAATGGAAAGAAATGGAACAGAAGAATAAACTCATACCTCTGTTGTTAAGCTCAGCTGTTTAAACTAGACCTTCTCTTTGTCCTATGATAAAAAGTGGGAAGTGGTTTTTACATTCACACTTAACTGTTTATTGGATCTGTTCCTCCAGCCTGCATTTCAAGAAATATTTATTGAATAACTATTGTGTGTCCAGCACTGTTCTAGGTGTCAGAAATGTAGTGATGAAAAAGACAAAGTCCCTACTTTTGTGGCACTTATATTCTAGTGGATGGACACAGACAATGAACCCATAAACAATACTTCACATATTTTCTGATGATGAAAAAACTAAAGCAGAGTAATGGGATAGAGAATGACCTGATGAGTGTTGAGGGACATTTTAGCTACAGGGGTCAGGGAAGTCCTGCCTGAGGAGGTAACATTTGAACTGAGATATGATTAAAAGAGACATTGTAGCTCTAGCTGTCAGTCTCTGCCTGCTAGAGACTTGCCCATTTGCAGGAACTGAACCCCAGAACTTACACACACCAGCTTAGACTTTCTAGTAGCTTCTATGGAAGTTGCTGGTTTGAACTACCCCCTACCTACACACACCAGCCTCCCTACGTTAAGAGGGGAACTGAATCATGTTATGATTCTCCAGCTATGGCCTTGAATCCTCTTCAAACCAGACCAAATCCTGGAATTCAGAAATTTCCACTCAAATTTCTGTGCTTATCACCACTATGTAAATAACACTCTTTCTGGTCCTCAGGCTCCAAATTGGCTCTCAAAACCAGTGCAGATAAGACCTGAATTAGCCCCATCCCCTTGAATTCTGCAACTTGGACTTTTGGTCATCTCCCTTCTTCAGCTTGGGCCCTATAACCCATATCCCAGAGGTTCCCTTCTCCCCATCGCTGCTTGCCAGTCTATCCTCTCTCTCTGTCAAAGTCCCAACAAGCCTGTTGCTGTGGTTATTATACTGACTCCCAGAATTGCTTCTAGCTTCCTTGCTCGGTGCCCTTGTTGCCTGATGATCAAAGCTAAATGAAAACAAAGATGATGGAGGCAGCAGTGCCTACATCAGCAGCTCCTATTGAGTGAAATGTTCCTTCCAATCAGGAAGAAGTTGCTCTGGCAACCAGACTTCTCACTTCTAACTTACTCTAACCCCTCTCTTATCAACTTCTATTACAATTGAAGGAGTTTTCTTTCCTGAGACAAATTGCTTAACCATTTTTACAACCTGCTTGGTGGCACCAATTAGCCTTTTCTCAGGAAGCACAAGTCCTTTATCATTCTGAATGCTTTCCAATAATTATTTTAGTGCTTATCATATGTAAGGCAGTATGTTGAACCTTGGTGGTACACACAAAGCTGGAAATCTTTGATGTATGAGAAAGAGCACTGGATTTTGGAGTCAGGATAGCTGGTATTGTTAAATAACTTCTTAAATTTATAGAAGTCATACAAACACGTGGCCAGAAGCTAAAAGAGCACAGAGAAGCATAAAAAGAAAGATAAAAGTATTTATCTCTCATTCCCATTTCTCACATATAAGTATATTTTTTCTTGTGTTCCAGTAATTTTCTGGACATATGCAAACATATATGCTTTTCTTGTTTTCCCTCACAAATGGGATCACTACTGTATATATCATCTTACTATTTGACTTTTTGCTTTCTATTTACTGAGCATTTTCTCTATCATCAAGAATCTATCACATTCTTTTTAATGGTTATATAATGTTCAATTGTATGGATGTACAGTCCCCTGTTGATGATCATTTACTTGTCTGAATTGTTTTTATTACAATGATTTTACAATAAACATCTCAGTACACATATTTTGGTGGAAGTCATAGTATTTATGTTGGATAAGTTCCCTAAATAGGAAATTGCTGGATCATAGGTGTGCACATTTAAAAATGTGAGCCTATATTGCCAAAATGTTCTCTAAAACAATTGTACCAATCTACAGTCTTGACAACAGTAAATGAGGATAACTGTTTCCCAAGAAAATCTGGTTCTGAATTCTATTACTTTCTAGTAGCAATTACTTTGAACAAATTACTTAAACTGGTTAAATTTCCATGTCTCCTCTGTAGAATGGAGATGATAATGCCATCCTTACAGAATTTTGACAACTGAAATGAGATGATAGTCTCAAAAGTTTAGCATAGAGTTACCATGTGACCCAGTAATTCTGCTTCTAGGTATATAACCAAGAGAAATTAAAGCACGTGACCACACAAAAATTTGTACTTGAATATTCATAGCAGCATTATTCATAATAGTCAATAAGTAAAAACAACTCAAATGTTCATCAATTGATGAATTGATAAATAATGTGGTATATCCATGCAATGTAATATTATTTGGTAACAAAAAATAATGAAATACTGGTACATGCTACAACATAGATGAAACTTGAAAGTATTATACCATGTAAAGAAGAAGCTAGTCACAAAAGACCACATATTGTATGACCTCAATTATATGAAATGTTTAGAATAAGCACATCTACAGAGACAAAAAAAAAGTAGATTAATGGCTGCCTAGGGCTAGGGAAGAGGGAGTGGGGAAAAATGCAGAGTGATTGTTAATGGGTATGAAGTTTCTATTTGGGGTAGTAGAAATGTTCAAAAATTGACCATAGTAATGGTTGCACAAATCTGTAATATACTAAAAACCATTAATTTGTACACCTTAAATAGATAAATTGCATGGTAAATGAATTATATCTCAATAGAGCTCTTGTATAAAAATATTAAAGAAGATAATACTTCTGGTTCCAGCTAAGATGGAGTAACAGGTAATAAATTTACCCTCCCACTTGAATTATCACTACCCCTAAAAAATCCAGACAAAATATATGAAACTAAGGTTTCCAAGACACTAACCACCAGGCAATGAAAAATAGTGATCCCTGAGAAATGGGAAACAAATAAAATGAGCCCTAAGATTGCCAGTTTACTGCTGGGAGAGAGTGTTCAGTCTATGACACAATGATGGGGAGCCCAGGTGGATCTCAGCACACTTCAATTTGAGGAGATGGAGCTGACAGTCCAAGAAGACTAAAGTGGCTAGAGTTCATAGGTTAGAGTACTGAAGAGAAGTGAGTTGCACAAAAAGAGACCCCTGAAGATCTGTAGAAGTTCTACCTTGAGTACTCAACAGAGTTCTGATCAGTGCATGCATGTGAGGAAACTACCCAAAGCCAGGGATAGAAACATACAAAAGGATTAAAGGGAGTACAATATTCATATGGAGCCAAGAATAGTGCTGGTTCCCACCAGCCAGAACAGAATACTCATAATTCACAAGGCATTGGATAGAATACTCAAGGAAGGTCTTATCTCAGTAATTGGAAATAATTAGCCCTAGATTGAGTACTATTCCAGATCCACATAACAAATCATAAAATCAAGATCTCTAAGGATCAAAGTTTTTCCAAGTAACATAAATGCATCCCAGAGTAAACTTCAAGATTTATAGGAATATAAAAATATGTAGCACACAACAAAGTGAAATTCACAATATCTGGCATCCAATCAAGGCTTACTGTGTGTGCAAACAAACAGGAAACACAAACCATAATGAGGAGAATAATCAACCAATTGAAACTGATTCTGAACTGACACAGAACTTACAACTAGCAAAGAGGGACACACAAAACATTTATTACAACTGTATTACATATGTTCAAAGAATTAACTACAGATACAGAAAATATAAAAAGCTCTCATTGAACTTCTAGAGATGAAAACTACAATGTGTGAGATGAAAAATACACTGGATGACAGTAACAATAAATTAGACATGGCAGAAAAAAATATCAGTGAACCTGAAGGAATAGCAATAGGAGCTATTCAAAATTAAACACATAGAGAAAACAGAATTTTAAAGAGTTAAAAGAGCATCAGTGAGCTGTGGGACAACTTTAAGCAATGTAATACATGTATAATTAGATTCTCTGAAAGTAGAAAGGGGGTACAGAAAAATGTTTGAAAAAATAATGCCCTGAAATTGCAAAATTTGATGAAAAATATAAACCCATAAAATCAAGAAGCTCAAAGAACCTCAAGAAATATGAAGAAATCTAAGCTAATACTCATCATAATCAACTTGCTTAAAACCAGTAATAAAAAGAAAATATTAAAAACAGCCAAAGGGGGGGAAAAAACACATTAAGTGCAAAGGAAAATGCTACCAGCAGCCAGAGGAAAAGAGACACACTATATTCGAAAGAACAAAGAATGAAAGCAGATTTGTTACCATAAAAATGCATGCAAGCAGACTATGGCACAATATCTTTAAAAGACTAAAATAAAAACATAAAAAACCTGTCAATCTAGAAATCTTTGCCCAATGAACATATCTTTCAAAAATGAAGATGAAATAAAGAATTTTCAGACATACAAAAACCAAACTAATTTATCACCAGAAGACCTGGTCTACAAGAAATATTAAAGAAAGTCCTTTAGGAAGAAGGAAAATGATACCAAATGGAAATGCGAAATGAACCAAATGGAATGAATCAAAAATAATAAATAGCATAGAAATGGATTAACATATAGGATTTTTCTTATTATTTAATTCTATTTAAAAGATAATTGAGTGTTTAAACAAAACTAAAAACAATGTGTTGTGATATTTATAACATACCTCAAAGTAAAATGTATGACAGTAATGCAAAGGTCAAGAAAGGAAATATAAAAATATACTATTTTAAGGTTCTTATCATATCAGTGAAGTAGTATAACATCATTTAAAGGTAGATTTAAAAGTAGATTGTGAAAAATGAAAAACGTATAAACCCTAAAATGATCAGTAAAAGAACAAATCAAAGACTTACAGTTAATAAGCTCAAAAAGGAGGTAAAATGGAAAAATGAAAAGCACTCTATCCAAAAGAAGGCAGGAAGGAGGAACAACAACTAGATGGACAACAACAATCAGGGCAGTCTCTGATCACCACAGCACTGACCACACCCCCAATCAAAGGGAAAACAGCCAACATTCATGGAAGAAAGACTTGGCAACCATCCATACTAAGGACAGTCTTCACAACAAAACTATTAAATGCACAATAGTCTACACAGGAATGCTCCCACTTTAAATAAAAACAAACAAAAAACAAAACAGCCCTTCAATATCACAGTAGATAACTGATACTCCTAAATCAATAGAGCCAGATAAATATAAGTAAAATGAAGAGGCATAGAAACTACTCCTGATTAAAAGAACAAGAGAAGTCCCCTGTTAAAAAAAAAAAATGAGATAGACCTTGAAAGTCTACTAGATCATGACTTCAGAAGGGGGATGATAAAAGCACCGGAGGAAATAACAGAGACTATGAATAGAGGAATAGAATACTATGAAAAGGAAATAGTAACTATAAAGAGGAGCCAATGAAAGACATAAAACTCAGTTGCTGAGACAAGAGCCAAGCTAAAGGCAGTCAAAAGTAGACTAGATAATGCAGAGGAACAAATAAGTGGCTTAGAAGACAGGATAACAGAAGCCACCCAATCAGAACAGCAGACAGAAAAGCAAGTAAAAATCAATGAAAGCAATATAAGAGACCTATGGGATAATATAAATTATGCCAAACTATGCATAATAGGGGTCCTAGGAGGAGAAAAAAGAGAAAAGGGAATTGAAAAGGTGTTTGAAGAAATCATGACTGAAAACTTTCCAAACCTAAAGAAGGAAACAGATATTCAAGTACAGGAAGCACAGACAGTTCCAAATAAGATGAGCCCAAACAGACCCACACCAAGACATATTATAATTAAGATGGCCAAAGTTAAATATAAAGAAAAGATTCTAAATGCAGCAAGAGAAAAACGAAGAGTTAGTTATAAAGGAACACTCATAAAGCTTTCAGCTGATTTCTCTACACAAACACTGCTGGCCAGAAGGGAGTGGCAAGATATACTAAAACTCCTGAATGAGAAAAACCTGCAACCTAGGATACTCTATTTAGTAAGGCTACCCTTTAGAATAGAAGGAGAGATAAAGAAATTCACAGACAAGCAAAAACTAAAAGAATTCAGCAATACTAAACCTTTGCTAAAAGAAATATTGAAAGCTCTACTCTAAAAGGAAGAGAATCAGGAAGATACAGAAATGAGAAAACCATAATTGGAAATGCAACAACTACAACAACTTGCAAGAGAATGAACATGAAGATGTTAAAAAAAAAAAAAAAAGGAAATCAAAATCATAAAAGGTGGGAGAGGGGAGCAAGAAAATATAAATTTTTTCTCTCTCTCTTCATTTTTTTTCCTTTTGTCTTTTTTTTTTTTCATTTTTTAGGATTTGTTTGAGCCTAAATGACCACCAGTCTAAAGCAAACAGAGATAGTAAGTGGTTAACATACCTGAAAAACAGGGTAACTGAAAATCAAAAGCATACAATAGAGTCACAAAAACAAAAAGAAACCAAACTAATACAAAGAAAATTATCAAACCACAAAAAGAAAAATAAAAAGGAAAAGAAATGAACAAAGGGGAAATACCAAATCAACAGGAAAACAAAGCTCAAAATGGCAATAAATACACATCTATTAATAATTACTATAAATGTCAATGGGCTCAATGCTCCAATCAAAAGACACAGAGTGGCAGATTGGATGATAAAACAAAAGCCTATAATATGCTGCCTACAAGAGAGCCACTTCAGAGTGAAGGACACACACAGATTGAAAGTGAGAAGATGGAAAAAGATGTTTCAAGTAAATGGAAATGAAAAGAGAGTGGGAGTAGCAATACATATACATATACAAAACAGACTTTAAAACAAAGGCCATAAAGAAAGATAAAGCAGGACACTATATAATGATCAAAGGAGCAATACAAGAAGAGAGTATTACAGTTGTTAACATATATGCACCCAATATAGGAGCACCTAAATATATAAAATAAACATTAACAGACATAAAGGGAGAAATTGATGGGAAGACAATCATAGTAGGACACTTTAACACCCTACTAACACCATTTGACAGATCTTCCAGAGAGAAAATCAATAAGGCAATAGAGATACTAAATGACAATAGAAGAGTTGGACATGGTTGATATTTTTAGGACATTACCTCCCCCCTAAACAGAATATACATTATTTTTAAGTGCTCATAGAACATTCTCTAGGATAGACCACATACTCAGGCACAAAAGAAGCCTCAACAAATTTAAGAGGATAGAAATTATTTTAAGCATTTTCTCTGACAACAGTGGCATGAAACTAGAAATCAACCACAGAAAACCAAATGAGAAAAAATGACAATGTGGAGACTAAAGAACATGCTACTAAAAAAACCAGTGGATCAATGATGAAAACAAGATATTTTTAAAAATACTGTGAGACAAATGACAATAAAAACACCACATAAAAATCTATGGGAAGCAGCAAAAGCAGTCCTAAGAAGGGAGTTGATAGTGATACAGATCTTCTTCAGAAAACAAGAACAATCTCAAACAAACAACATAATCTTCTACCTAAAAGAATTAGAAAGAGAAGAACAAACAAAACCTAAAGTCAACATAAAGAGAGAAATAATAAAGATCAAGAGGAAATAAATAAAATGGAGATCAAAAAACAGTAGAAAAAAAATCAATCAAACCAAGTGCTGGTTTTTTCAAAGAATAAATAAAATTGATAAACTTCTGGCCAGGCTCACCAAGAAGAAGAGAGGACTCAAATAAACAAAATAAGAAATGAAAATGGGGAAATTACAACCAACACTACAGAAATATAAAAAAATCATAAGAGAATGCTGTGAACAACTCTATGGCAATAATTTGGATAACTTAGAAGAAGAGGACAAGTTTATAGAAACATGCAGTCCACCAAAATTGAATCAGGAAGGAACAGATCATTTGAACAGAACAATCACTAGAACTGAAATAGAATCAAAAAAAAAAAAAAAAAAACTTCCCTGCAAACAAAAGTCTAGGACCTGATGGCTTCACTGGGGCATTCTATCAAACATACAAAGAAGAGCTAATACCAATCCTTCTCAAACTCTTCCAAAAGATTGAAAAGTAGGGAAAACTCCTAAACTCATTCTGTGAAGCCACTATCACCCTGATATCAAAGCCAGACAGACTACCAAAAAAGAAAATTATAGGCCAATATTGATGAACATAGATGCAAAAATTCTCAACAAAATACTCTCAAACAGAATCCAACAACACATAAAATAGTTTATACACCATGTATGCATGACTGGGACATTGTGCTGTACACTAGAAACTGACACATTGTAACTGACTGTATTTCAATAAGAAAATACCAAAAAAGAGATATTTTTAAATAAAGATCTAAGTGTTATACCTCTTAAAAAAATTATACACCATGATCAAGTTTGGTTCATCCCAGGGACACAGGGATGGGTCAACATACACAAATCAATCAATGTGATACAACACATCAACAAGAGAAAAGACAAAAAACACATGATCATCTCAGTAGATGCAAAAAGCTTTTGATAAAATTCAACACCCATTTATGATAAAACTCTAACCAAAGTGGGTACAGAGGGTACATATCTCAACATAATAAAAGTTATTTATGACAAACCTACAGCCAGCATAATACCCAATGGTGAAAAGCTGAAAGCCTTCCCACTAAAATCTGGAACAAGACAAAAACGCCCACTCTCACCATGTCTATTCAATGTATTATTGCAAGTCCTGGCCATAACAATTAGATAAGAAAAAGAAATAAAAGAGATCCAAATTGGAAGAGACGAGTTAAAATTGTCATTATATGCTGATGACATGATATTATATATAGAAAACCCTAAAGTCTCCACACAAAAACTGCTAGAGCTAATAAAAGAATTTGACAAAGTAGCAGGATAAAAGATTAACATACAGAAATCAGTGACATTACTTTACACTAACAATGAAATATCAGAAAAGGAATATAAAGAAACAATCCTTTTAGAAATTACATCCAAAAAAATAAAACACTGAGGAATAAATCTGACCAAGGAAGTGAAAGACATACATGGAGAGCTACGAAACATTGACTAAGGAAATTAAAGATGACCCAAAGAAATGGAAAGGTATCCTATGTTCTTGGATTGGAAGAGTTAATACTGTTAAAATGGCCATACTACCCAAAGCAATCTAAAAATTTAATGCAATCCCTATCAAATTAACCAGGACATTTTTCACAGAATTAGAACAAATAATCCTAAAATATATATGGAATCACAAAAGACCCAGAATTGCAAAAGCAAGACTGAAGAAAAAGAATGAAGCTAGAGGAATAACACTTCCAGGCTTCAGAAAATATTACAGAACTATAGTAATCAAAACGGCATGGTATTGGTACAAAAACAGACATATGGATCAATGGAACAGAATAGAGAGCCCAGAAATAAACCCACAAACTTTTGGTCAATTAATCTTTGACTAAGGAAGCAAGAACATACAATGGAGTAAAGACAGTCTGTGCAGCAAATGATGTTGAGAGAACTGGACAGCTGCATGTAAACCAGTGAAGTTAGAGCACTCCCTCACACCATGCACTAAAATAAACTCAAAATAGCTTTAAGACTTAAACATAAGACAGGACACTGTAAACCTCTTAGAAGAAAACAGGCAAAACATTTTCTGACATAAATCTCAGCAATGTTCTCCTAGGACAGTCTACTCAAGCAATAGAACTAAAAGCAAAAATAAACAAATGAGACCTAGTTAAATTTACAAGCTTTTGCACAGCAAAGGAAACCATAAGCAAAACAAAAAGACAACCTACAGAATGGGAGAAAATATTTGCAAAAGATGGGACTAACAAGGGCTTAATTTCCAGAATATATGAACAGCTCATACAACTTAATAAGAAAAAAACAAAAAACCCAATCCAAAATTGGGCAGAAGACCTAAACAAGCAATTCTCTGATAAAGATACAAATGGCCAATTGGCACATGAAAAGCTGCTCAATATCATTAATTATCAGAGAAATGCAAATCAAAACTGTAATGAGATATCACCTCCACACCAGTCAGAATGGCCATCACTCAAAAGCCAACAAGTGATAAATTTTGGAGGGGCTGTGGAGAAAAGTGAACCTTCCTAGACTGTTGGTGGGAATGTAGTTTGGTGCAGCCATTATGGGAAACATTATGGAGATTCCTCAAAAGACTGAGAATAAATTTACCATATAACCCAGCAATCCCATTCCTAGGAATATATTCAGAGTGAACCTTAATTCAAAAAGATACATGAACCTCAATGTTCATAGCAGCACTATTTACAATAGCCAAGACATAGAAAAGCCTAAATGTCCATTGACAGATGACTGGATAAAGAGGTTGTGATATATTTATACAATAGAATAATACTCAGCCATAAAAAAGGATAAAATAATGCCATTTGCAGCAACATGGATGCACCTGGAGAATGTCATTCTAAGTAAAGTAAGCCAGAAAGAGAAAGAAAAATACCATATGCTATCACTTACATGTGGAATCTGAAAAATCAAAAGAAAAAGACAAATGAACTTATATACAAAACAGAAACAGACTCATAGACATTGAAAACAAACTTATGGTTACCAGGGTGGGAAGGGATAAATTGGGAGTTCAAGATTTGCAGATACTAACTAACATATATAAAATAGATAAACAAGAAGTGTATACTATATAGCACAGGGAACTATATTCAATAACTTTTAGTAACTTATAATGAAAAAATGCAAAAATGAATATACGTATGTTCATGTATGACTGAAATATTAAGCTATACACCAGAAACTGATACAATATTGTAAACTGACTATACTTCAATAAATAAATAAATAAATAAATAAATAAATAAATAAATAAATAAATAAATAAATAAACACGCACACACACACACACACACACACACACGAAAAACTAGATGGAACAAATAGAAAGCAAATAAGATCATAGATTTAAGCCTAATTCTATCACCTAATTACATTGTATGCAAATAGTTGAAACACTCCAATTAAATGTCAGAGAATGTCAGGTAAGGTAAAATAGAAAACCCCAATTGTGATTCCTATTTTAATGTTAATTTTTTCTAAACAATGGCATTCTTTATTACATTTTTTTCATGTTTGAAAATTCTTACTAGGATTAGTTATTAGTTGCTTTTATTAGTTTTCTTACCTTTTAGAGCTTGTGTTTCTTTTTCAAAATTTTATTTTGGTAAGAACACAAAATGAGATCTACCCTCTTAATAGATTTTTTGGGGGAGAGCACAATACACATGAATTCATTTGCTAGGCTGTTGTAACAAAGTACCACAAACTGGCTTAAACAACAGAAACTTACAGTTATGGAAATCCAGGTGTCGATGGGACCACTCTTCCTCTGAAGGTTCTTGGAAGGATCTATTTGAGATCTCTCTTCTGGCTTCTGGCAGTTCCTTGGCTTGTGGCAGCAAAACTTCAGTTTTCACACGACATCCTCCCTGTCAGTGTCCAAATTTTCCTCCCTTTTTTAATAGACTTCATTCTTTTAGAGCAGTTTCAGGTTCACAACAGAATTGAGGGGAAAATACAGGGAGTTCACATATAGTCCTCCCCACCCACACATATATACTCCCCTACCCTCAACATCTCTCATCAGTGTGGCATATTTGTTACAATCGATGACCCAACATGGGCACATTATTATCAACCAAAGTCCACAGTTTATATTAGGGTTCAGTCTTGATGTTGTACCTTCTATAGGTTTTGACAAATCATAATGACATGTAGCCACCACTATAGTATCATACAGAGTAATTTCATTGCCCTAAATATCCCTTGTGCTTCATCTATTCATTCTTCCCTCCCTCCTTCTCCCCAAAGCCCTGGAAACCATGATCTTTTTATTGTTTCTGTAGCTGTGCCTTTTCCAGAATGTCATTTGGTTGGAATTGTACAGTTTGTAGCCTTTTCAGACTGGCTTCTTTCATTTAGTAATGTCTTTTAAGTTTCTTCCATGTCTTTCATAGCTTGATAGATCTTTTTTTTTAACTGCACATGTATTTTTTAATTTACGTATACGTACTGTTCATTGTTTGTAAGAATGTTTAGAGCTTTAACTTTTTAAACTTTTTAAACTTACATAGTTATCAGAGGAATAAAGCCAACCACAAAATAAGAATTAATTCAAAAAGATACATACACCCTGCTATTAACAGCACATTATTTATAATTGCCAAGATATGGAAGCATCCTAAGTGCACATCGATAGTTGAATAGATAATAAAGATGCAGTATATATATATATCTCCATTACATATATATATGTGGAATACAACTCACCCATAAAAAAGAAGGATATTTTGCCATTTGTGGCCCTTCATTCAGTTGTTTTTTTTTCACTTCAAAAACCAGAATTTTATAACTGCCAGAGACATTTTCATTACATCAAAAACAACAAAATACCTAAAAATAAACTTAACCAAGAAGGTTACTTATACTCTGAAAACCAAAATGACACAAAGAAATGGAAAGATTTCTTGTGCTCTTGGATTGGAAGAATCAACGCTTTCAAAATGGTCACACTACCCAAAGCAATCCACCATCCCCCATCAAAATCCAATGCAACCCCCATCAAAATACTCATGACATTCCTCACAGAACTAGAACAAACAATTCCAAAATTTATAAGAAACCACAAGAGACCCTGAACAGCCAAAGAAATCTTTTGTAGGTCTCTTTTTTCTCTCTCTCTTTCTTCTTTTTGTTCTCTTTTTTTATGGTTTGATGACTAGAGAAGGTCCTTTAGCATTTGTTGTAAAGCTGGTTTGCTGGTGCTGAAATCTTTTAGCTTTTGTTTATCTGTGAAGCTTTTGATTTCCCCATCAAGTCTGAATGAGAGCCTTGCTGGATAGAATATTCTTGGTTGTAAGTTTCCCCTTTGCATCACTTTAAATATATTGTGCCTTCTGGCCTGTAGAGTTTCTGCTGAAAAATAAGCTGATAACCTTATGGGAGTTCCCTTGTATGTAATTTGTTGCTTTTCTCTTGCTAGTTTTAATATTTTCTCCTTATCCTTAATTGTTGTCAATTTGATGACAATGTGCCTTGGTGTGTTCTTCTTTGGGTTGATCCTATGTGATATTCTCTGCATTTCCAGGACTTGGGTGACTGTTTCCTTTCCCAAGTTGGGTAAGTTTTCAGTGATTATCTCTCCGAAAACTTTCTCATGTCCTTTCTCCCTCTATTCTATTTCTGGGACCCCTAAAATGTGAGTATTAGTGCACTTCATGTTGTCCCAGAGTTCTCTTAAACTATCCTCATTCCTTTTTATTCTTTTTTCTGTTCTAAAGTAGTAATTTCCACTAATCGGTCTTCTAGCTCACTGATCAGTTCTTCTGCCTGATTTAGTCTATTCTTGGTTCCTTCTAGTGTGTTATTCATTTCAGTGATTTTATTCTTCAAGTCTGTTTGGGTATTCTTTATATTTTCCAACTCTGCTGAAAACTTCACTCTGTGTATCTATACTCCTCTTGAGTTCTCTGAACATCTTGGCCATCATTACTTTAACCTCTTTCTCAGATAAATTACCTGTCTCCTCATCACTTATTTTTCTTCTGGGATTTTATCTTGTGCCTGGGCCTGGGAGATATTCCTTTGCCAGCTCATATATCATCTAGCTTTCTATGTATTTGTGGATTCCTTCCACAGGCTTTGGGATTTTTGTTTTCTTATCTCTAGTATCTTCCTCTGGTGGATGAGGCTGGACTAGAGGCTTATGCAGGTTTCCTGGCAGGAGGAGCCAGTGCCTGCCCACTGCTGGTTGAAGCTTGGTCCTGGACCTCTGGTGAGTAGGGCCATGTCTAGAGGCCTTTGTGGCTTAAGAAGTCTGCTAATGGGTGTGGCTGTGTACCCACCCTGTATGTTGTTTGGCCTGAGGCTTCCTTACAGGCTGTTGGGTGGGGCTAGGTCTTGGTGCTAATGATCCAATCAAGCTGTCAGCCTCCAGGAAAGCTCACGTAGATGAACACTCCCAGATCGTCTGCCACCAGCTTTTATGTACCCTAGATTAGCCACAGCCATCCTCCATGTCCCCAGGAGACCCTGTAAATCCAGCAGGCAGGTCTGGCTCAGGTTCTTATGAAATCAATGCCTCTGACCTTGGACCTGGTGCCTGTGAGTTTCCATATACACTTCCCAAGTGAATGTAGTCTCCTCTTCCCCTAGTCCCATTGGGGTCCCAGGAACAAGCACCACTGGCCTTCAAAACCAGATGTTCTGGGGTCTCCTTCTCTTCCCAGTGTAGGAACCTGAGCTGGGGAACCTGATGTGGGGCTTAGAGCTCTCACTACTGTGGGAGGGCCTCTGCGACTTAAATCTTCAGCTTTTGGGTCACTCATCTGAGGGGTATGGGGCCCAATTATATCATGAGCACACCCCTCCTACCATCCTGCTGTGGTTCCCTCTTTGTTTTTCCGTTGCAGAAGATCTTTTTTTGCTCGGTTCCAGTCTTTTTTTCAATGGTTGTTTAGCATTCAGTTGTAGTTTCATTGTAGCCATGAGGAGAGGCAAGCTCATGGTCCTACCACTCCGCTATCTTCTCTTAATAGATTTTTTTGACAAATAAAAATTGTATATATTTGAGATGTACAATGTGATGATTTGATATAAGTATACATTATGAAATGATTACTACAATCAGTTACAACTGTTTTAGTGGTGAGAACACTTAAGAATTATTTTCTTAGCAAACTTCAAAACACAATATATTATTATTAACTGTAGTCACCATGCAGTACATTAGGTGTCCAGAACTTATTCATCTTAAAATTGACACTTTTTACCCTTTGGCCGACATCTCCCCATTTCTCCCTCTCACCAGCCACCACCTGACAACCACCATTCTACTCTCTGCTTCTGAGTTTGACTTTTTTAGAATCCACATATAAGTGAGATCATGCAGTATTTGTCTTTCTGTGCCTGCCTTATTTCACTTAGAAAATGTCGTCTGGCTTCATCCATTTTGTTGCAAATGACAGGATTTCTTTCTTTTTATAGCTGAATAATATTCTATTTTGTATATCTATATATACATATAGATATATCACATTTTCTTTATCCATTCATCCGTTGACTGACATGATGTTTCCATGTCTTGTCTATAATGCTGCAATAAACATGGAAGGACAATTTTCCCTTTGAGAGAGTGATTTTATTTCCTTTGAATATATACCTCAGAGTGGGATTGCTGAATCACATGGAAGTTCTATTTTAAATTTCTTAAAGAATGCCCATATTGATTTCCATAATGACTCTACCAATTTACATTCCCACCAACATAGAAAAAGAGCTCCCTTTTCCCTTCACCAACAATTGTTATGTTTCATCTTTTAGATAATAGCCATCCTAACAAGTGTGAAGTAGTATCTCATTATAGTTTTGATTTGCATTTCCCTGATGGTTAGTGATGTTGAACATCTTTTATATATCTTTTGGTCATTTGTAGATCTTCCTTGGAAAAATGTTCAGGTCTTTTGTCCACTTTTTGTCAGGTTGCTATTGTTGTTATTATTATTATTATTATTATTCAGTAGTAGGAGCTCCTTATATATTTTGGATATTAACCACTTATCAGATAAGTGGTTTGCAAATATTTTCTCCTATGCTGTTTGGCTTTTCAATTTTGTTTATTTTTCTGTACAGAACTTCTTAGTTTGATGTAGTCTTACTTGTTTATTTTCGCTTTTTTTTTTTTTGCCTGTGCTTTTGATATCATTAACAAGAAATAATGGCAAAGACCATTGTAAAGATTTTCTCTTATGTTTTCTTCTAAGAGTTCTATGGTTTCATTTATTATATTTCAGCCCTTAACCCATTTTGTGTTAATATTTGTATATGGTGTAAGATAAGGGTTCAATTTCATTCTTTTGCATGTGGACATCCAGTTTTCCCAACACCATTTATTAAAGAGATATCTTTCCCCATTGTGTATTATTGGCACCCTTGTCAAAGTTTAGTTCACCATATATGTATGGGTTTATTTCTCAGCTCTCAGTTCTGTTCCATTGGTCTATTTGTCTGTTTTTAATGCCAGTATCATACTGTTTTGATTACTACAGCTTTGTATTATAGTTTAAAATAAGCTGTGTGATGTCTTCATCTTTGTACTTCTTTTCCAAGGTTGTTTTGGCTATCCACAGTCTTTTGGCTTCACCCAAATCTTTGGATTTTCTTTCTGTGAAACATGCCTTTGGAATTTTGATAGGGATTGCATTGAATCTTAAGGCATCCAAATTGGAAAGGAAGAAGTTGAATTGTCTACGTTTGCAGATGACATGATCTTATATATTGAAAACCCAAAGACGCCACCAAAAAACTGTTAGAAGCAAAAAACAAATTCAGCAAAGATGCAGGATACAAAATTAACATACAAAAATTGGTTGCATTTCTATACACTAGCAAGGAACTATTCAAAAAACTAAGAAAACAATCCAAGTTATAATAGCATCAAAAAGAATAAAACACTTAGGAATAAACTAAGGGGATTAAAGATATAGATATATAGATATTTATACTGAAAACTATAAGCTATTGATGAAAGAAATTGAAAAAGATACAAATAAATGGGAGAAAAGCCCATGTTCATGTATTGGAAAAATAAATATTGCAATAACTTTTTTGATGTGTCAACTTGACTAGGCTGTAATCCCCAGTTTCAGTCAAACACTAATCTAGGTGTTGCTGTGAAGGTATTTTGCAGGTGAAACTAAAGTCTCTAATCAGTTGACCTTAAGTAAGGGATTTTTTTCCCCCTAGATTATCTGGGTGAACATAAGTGAATCCAATGGAAGTCCACAAAGCAGAGCTGATATTACCCTGGGATAGAGAAAAATGTTCACTTACACAGCACAGCTTTGGCTAGTATGACCATAGAATTCAACCATGCTCATGACTCATGGTCTCTTCCTGATTGCCTGTCTTATGTATTTTTGATCTGTTTAGTCAGTCCTCACATAATTTCACAATTTCTTTTAATAGAGCTCTCTCTCTCTCTCTCTCCGCACACACATGTATACATCCTACTGGTTCTGCTTTATGATGTCAGTCACCCTAGGATTCCCAAGTCATCCTTCAATTTGAGTGTACTTGAACATCTCTGTCTATCTCTTTTATGACTCTATTTCTTACTTTTACCAAATTCTGAAATCCTTCCACTATGCTCCCTGGAATCAACAATCACCACAAATTCTCCTGTATGCACAACTGCTCTCAGTATATTCCCTTCATCTTCTCAATTACCTGAAATAAAACTCTCCTCTGAGGTCTTAACTCTCTCTGAAACCACTTAAATGGTGCAGTCTTTCCTCCAACACTGCTATCACCACAGGCCTGGAGGTGGGGAATGTGTCCTCCTCATTGTCACTTTCAGGACATTCTCCTCCCTCCTCAGCAACAAGCCTCAGATATGAATCTCATGATATCAAGTTATGTCACCCACTATCAGTCCTCACGGCAGTCAACCATGACCCCCAGATCACTCACACTTACTACTTGAAGGTTTAGTACCTGGCTTACTGTCACTCTCTCTAACACTATTCTTGTCATAATTCTTGGTTATTTCATTATCCATATAGATTACCTTTTAATAGTCTGGCCTCTCAACTCCTTGACCTCTTCTCTAACTCTCTTCTCCTCCATCCTACTTTATCCACTAATCCACACGGCCATACCATTGAGCTCATAATTACTAAAAAAAAAAATTACTATTCCTCTCTTTTCTCAATTTCAAATGTCCCATTCAACTACCAACTTTTTTCTAACTCATTTCTTCTCATTCCCCCATTCTAATGATACTTCAGCCTCATTCATTGAATCTACTACTCCCACTCTCCTTCATGTCTTCACTTCCCTCTATATCCAGTATGAATTCCATGGTCAATCATTATATTAATGCTTCTACATTGCTCTCAATTTCTTTGCCCCTCTCTCATATCTTATACAAATGGCCAAACCTCAAGTCTGGTTAAATCCAACTCTTCACCTATTATACACTGGCATTATTGAAACAAAACAAAACAAAAAACACACAGCCATGTTCACTGGTCTCATTTTATGTTCAGGAGAAATATCAGTCTGTAGTTTTCATTCTGTGGAGTATCTTTGCTTGGCCTTGGTATTAGGGTAACACTGGCCTCATACTATGGATTGAGAAATTCTTCCTCTTCTTTTATTTTCTGGAAAAGATTTCGTGTGATTGATATTATTTCTTCCTTAAATGTTAAGTAGAATTTGTGAGTGGAACCATCTGGGCTTGGAGTGTTTTTAACAAAATTAAATTTCCTTAACAAATATTAGACTATTTAGGTTGTCTATTTCTTTTTGAGTGAATTTTTATAATTTGTATCTGCCAAGGAATTTGTCCATTTTATTCTATGGTGTCAAATTTATGGGCATAAAGTTGTTTATAGTATTTCTTTATTACACTTATAATATCTGAAGAATCAGCTGTCATTAAAATAGCAACAAAAAAAAAGAGTTAGAGCCAACAATCTTAAAAAGAAGACAAAATAGAATAATAATTATTTAAATAATCCAAAAGAAGGTAGAAAAAGAGGAAAGAGGAGACAAAAATCAGATGGAACAAATAGAAAACAAACAATAAGTTGACAGATTTAAATTTAAATCTAAGCATATGTAAAATTACATAAAATAAAAATGGCTTCAACACTCCAGTTAAAAAGCAGAGATTGTCAAACTGGGTGAAAAAGCAATACTCAACTACATTTGCTGCCTATAAGAAATACACACTAAATATAAAGCTACAAATAGGTTAAAAGGAAAAGGATGGAAACAATATACTGTAGTAATTCTAGTCAAAAGGAACCTGGCATGACTATTAATATCAGATAAAATAGATTTCATAGCAAAAGGTATTACTAAAAATAAAGTTTATTTCATAGTGTTAAAGGGTTCAAGTCATAAGGAAGAAATAACATTTCTAAATGTTTATGTATCTAATAAAAAAAGCTTCAAAATACACGAAGCAAAAACTGTTAAGACTGCAAGGAGAAATAGACAAATTCATAATTTTGATTGAAGATTTTAATACCCTTCTCTCAATATTTGGACAAATGAAAAAAATCAGTAAGGGTATAGATTTGAACAACACTATCAAGCAACTTGACCTAATTAATCTTCATGGAACACCACCCAATGACAGAAGAATAAAAGTTCTTTTAAAGTGTACATGGAACATTCATCAGGACAGACCATATTCAAGGCAACACAAAACAACTTAAGAAAATTAAAATGATTCAATTTATATTTAGTATTACTTTCACCACAATGGAATTAAATTGGAAATCAATACCAAAAAGATACATGGAAAATCTCCAAATATTTCAAAACGAGATAACACCTTTTTAAATAATCCATGAGTTAAAGAAGAAAATCTAAGTGGTAATTAGTACATATTTTCATCTCAATGAAAATGAAAACAAAACATAACAAAATTTTGGGGATGCTACTAAAGCAGTTAGAAGTAGGAAATTTATGGTACTAAAAGAGCTATATTAGAAAAGAACAAAGGTCTAAAGTCAATGACCTCAGCTTCAATCTTAAGAAACTAGAAAAAAAAAGAGCAAATTAAACCCAAAATAAGCAGAAGAAAGGAATAATAATAAAAATCAGAGTGGAAGATAATGACTGGAAACAGGGGGAAAGTAGAGAAAAATCAGTGAAACTTGAAACTCGTTCTTTGAAAAGATCAGTAAAATTGATAAACCTCTAGGCAGACTAAGAATACATTACTCATACCAGAAATGAGAGGTGATATTATTACAGATTGACAAAATATTAAAATGATAATGGAATATTACGAACAACTATATGCCCAAGAATTTGACAATTTAGATGAAACAGGCTAATTCTTTGAAAGAAACAAACTACTAAGTTTAGGGCAATTACATAAGGACAATTTGATTACCTGAATAGTCTTATATTAATAAAAGTAAATTGATAGTTAAAAACCTTCCCACAGAGGGGGCCAAGATGATGGAGTAGGAAGACCCTGAACTCACCTCCTCCCATGGGCACACCAACTTACAGAGAAACTATCTATGAAAACAGCCTGAAGACTAGCAGAAAAGATTTTCCACAAGTAAAGACATAAACAAGGAAACACAAGACAGGTAGGAGGGGCAGAGATGCAGCATAATCAGGAATCAAACCTCCAGGTCAGCAACCCACAAACAAGGGGAATATCACATTTGTAAAGGGTTTCCAGAAGGAGCAAGGGATCTGAACCTGACATCGAGCTTCCAAATCCCAGAATCCTGCACCAGGAAAATGAGCCCCCAGAATTTCTGGCTTTGAAAACCAGCAGGGCTTGGGTTTGGGAGAGCAAGAGGGCTATAGAAAAAAGAGACTCAGCTCTTAAAGGGCACATACAAAAATCTCACATGCTCCAAGTCCCAGTGCAGCAGCAGTAGTTTGACAGGGGCCTGGGTCAAACCTACTTGCTGATCTTGCAGAGCCCCCCAGAGAGGCAGGATGCAATTGGGACTTCCCCTGGGAACAAAAACTCTGGTAGCAGTCATTTTCGAGAGTGTTCTACCATGATAACACCAGCACTAGCAAACACCATTATGGAATCTTCCCTCTAGCCTATCAGTGCTAGGATCTTACCTGCCCATGAGCAGGCTGGCACCAACCACAAGCCCCCCAGGCCATGCAGGCAGTTGCACAAGGACCTGGATCCAAAAACCAGCAGGGCAGCACCAGCTCCATGCCCCTCCAAGACCATGCAGCAAAACACAATGGAAGCCTAAGTCACTGCAAAAGCAGAGCCTCGTAGTCAACCAGGTTGAAGGCCAGCACTGTCTACCGGCATGTCCATGGTAGTCAGCTCCACCACAAAAGAAAGACTCACACAGCCCGTGTAGGGGGCTTCCCTAGAGCATATAGCTCTGGCAACCAGAGGGGAGTGTGCTGCTTAACCCCTTAGGACATCTCCTACATAAGGCCACTTCTCCAAGATCAGGAAGTGTAACTGACCTACATAATACATAAACACAAATACCAGAAAAGTTGGCAAAATGAGGAAACAGAGGAATATGTTCCAAATGAAGGAATAAGACAAAACAATAGAAAAAGGACTAAATAAATCTACCTGATAAAAAAGTTCAAGGTAATGGTCATAAAGATGCACACTGAACTCAGGAGCAGATTGGATGAACAGAGTGAGAATTTCAATAAAGAGTTAGAAAATATACAGAAGAGCAAAACTTGGCTGAAGAATACAATGACTGAAATAAAAAATACACTGGAAAGAGTCAACAATAGATTAGGTGATACAGAGGAACAAATCAGTGAACTGGAAGACAGAGTAGCGAAAATCACCCAAACTGAGCAGAAAAAAAATTTTTTTTAAATAAGCATAGTTTAAGAGACTTCTGGGACATCATCACACACACAAACATTTGTATCATAAGGGTTGTAGAAAAAGAAGAGAAAGAAAAAAGGGCAGAAATTTATTTGAACAAATAATAGCTGAAAACTTCCCTAACCTATGGAAGGAAACATACATCCAAGTTCAGGAGGCAAAGAGAGTTCCAAACAAGATGAACCCAAAGAGGTCTTTACCAAGACACATTATAATTAAAATAATAAATCATAAAGATAAAAAGGGAAAAGCAACTAGCTACATACAAGAACTCCCAGAAGACTAGCAGCTGACTTTTCATCGGAAACTTTATAGGCCTGAAGGGAGTGGCACATTATATTCAAGGTGATGACAGGAAAAAACTTACAACCAAAAATAAGTTACCTGGAAAAGCTATCTTTCATATTTGAAGGACAGATAAAGAGTTTTACAGAAAAGCAAAAGGTAAATGAGTTTAGTACCACTAAACCAGCTTTACAATAAATGTTAAAGGGACTTCTCTAAGCAGGAAAGAAAAGGTCACAAATAGAAATATGAAAATTATGAAAAGAAAAATCTCACTGGTAAAGACAAACATACAGTAAAGTTAGTAGATCAACCACATATAAAAGTAGTAAGAAGGTTAAAAAAAAAGTAGTAAAATTATCTATATCCACAACATGTATTTAAAGGACACACAAAACAAAAAAAAATGTAAAATATAGTAGCAAAAATATTAAATGTGAAAGGGGGTAGTAAAAATGTAGGATTGCTAGAAATATGTTTGAATTTAAGAGATCATTAACCTAAAATATATGGCTGAATGGACTTTTTAAAAAATCCATATATATGCTGCCTGTAAGAGACTCACTTCAGATCTAAAGACACACACAGAGTGAAAGGGAGAGGATAGAAAAAGGTATTCTATGGAAATGGAAATGAAAAGAAAGCTGGGGTAGCAATACTTACATCAGACAAAATAGACTTTAAACAAAGCCTGTAATAAGAGACAAAGGAGGAGATTCCATGATGATAAAGGGATCAATCCAACAAGAAGATATAACAACTGTAAACATATACACACCCAACGTAGTAGCACTTAAATACATAAAGCATATATTAGCAAACATAAAAAGAGAAACTGACAGTAACAAAATAAAAGAGAACTTTAATGCCCCACTTACATCAATGCACAGATCATCCAAACAGAAAATCACTAAGAAAACACTGGCCTTCAAGGACATATTAGACTAGATAGACATTTTATATATGTGTGTATACACACACACACACACACACACACACACACACACCCAACATTGCACCCAAAAGCAGTAGAATACACATTCTTTTCAAGTACACATGGAACATTCTCCAACATAGATCACAGGCTAGGCCATTAAACAAGTCTCAGTAAATTTAAGAAGACTGAAATCATATGAAACATGTTTTACAACCACAAAGATATGAGACTAGAACTACAGGGAAAAAAACTGCAAGAAACACTAACATGTGGAGTCTGAACAACTTGCTATTAAACAACAAATGGGTCAATGAAGAATTCAAAAAGGAGTTTTTAAAAAATACCTGGAGACAAATGAAACTAGAAATGCAATGATCCAAAATCTATAGGACCCAACAAAAACAGTTCTAAGAGGAAGTTCATAAGGATTCAAGTTTAGTTCAAGAAAAAAGAAAAATCTCAAATAAACAGTCTAATATCACATCTAAAGAAATGAAAAAAAAAAGAACAAACAAAACCTAAGTTAGTAGGGAAAAACAACTATCAGAGTGATCAGAGTGGAAATAAAAGAAATAGAGACAGAAAAATAGAAAATATCAATAAAACTAAGAGATGATTCTTTGAAGAAATTTTTGAACAATAAATTTTAGCCAGTCTCATTAAGATAAATAGAAAGAGGACCCAAATAAATAAAATCAGAAATGAAAGAGAAGTGACAACCAACACCACAAAAATACATCATAAAAGATTACTGTGAACAATTATACATTGATAAAAATGTATAAAAATTGATAAAAAACCTAGAAGAAATGGACAGATTCCTAGAAATGTGCAATCTCCCAAGACTGAATCAGGAAGAAACAGGAAATATGAACAGATCAATTACCAGTAATGAAATTGAGTCAGTAATTAAAAAAAAAAAAAACTCCCAACAAACTCCAGGACCACAAATCTTCACAGATGAATTTCAACAAACATAAAAAAAAAAAAGTGTTACTGCCTATCCTTCTCAAACTATTCTGAAAAACTGAAGAGAAAGGAACACTTTGAAATTATTCTACAAGGCCAGCATCACCCCGAGACCAGAACTAGTCAAAGACATCATTAAAAAAAAGAAAATTACAGGCTATTATCACAATGAACATACATGGAAATATCCTTAACAAAATATTAGCAAACTGAATTCAACAATACATTAAAAGAATTATATACCATGATCAAGTGGGTTTATCCTAGGGATGCAAAGATGGTCCAATATCCACAAATCAATAAATGTGATACACCACATCAACATATTGATGAATAATAATCATTTTATTTCCACAGATGCAGAAAAAAGCTTTTGACAAAATTCAACATGTATTTATGATAAAATAATGATTAAAAATTCTCAACAATGTGGATGTAGAGGGAATGTAACTCAACATAATAAAAGCCAAATATGACAAACCCGGAGCCAGCATCATACTCAAAGGTGAAAATCTGAAAGCATTTCCTCTAAGTCAGGAACAAAACAAGGGGGCCTACTCTTGCCACTTTTATTCAACATTGTATTGGAAGTCCTAGCCATAGCAATCAGACAAGAAAAAGAAATAAAATGAGTCCAAATTGGAAAAGAAGAATTAAAACTCTCACTGTTTGCAGATGACATGATACTATATACAGAAAACTAAAGATGCTACTAAAAAAACTCTTAGAACTAAGTGAATTCAGTAAAGTTGCAGGATACAAAATTAATATACAAAAATCAGTTGCATTTGTATACATTAATAATGAACTTTCAAAAAGGGAAATTAAGAAAACAATCCCATTTGAAATTGCATGAAAAAGAATAAAATACCTCAGAATAAATCTAACCAAAGAAGTAAAGACTTGTACTCTGAAAACTTATAAGATTTTGATGAAAGAAATTGAAGGTGACACAAATGAGTGGAGAGATATACCACGCTCATGGATTGAAAGAATTAATATTGTTAAAATGATCATGCTACCCAAGGCAATCTACAGATTCAATACAATCCTTATTAAAATATCAAAGGCATTTTTCACAGAACTTCAACCACAAAGACCCAAAATAGCCAAAGTAATCTTGAGAAAGAACAAAGCTATACTACAAGGCTACCATAATCAAAACAGTATGGTACTGGCACACAACAGATACATAGATCAATGGAACAGTACAGAGAGCCTAGAAATAAACCTATACTTACATGGTTAATTAGTTAATGAAAAAGGAGGAAAAAGAATATCCAATGGAGAGAAGACAGTCTTTTCAATAAATGGTGTTGGGAAGACTGGACAGCTACATGCAAAATAATCAAATACTTTCTTACACTATATACAAAAATAAACTCAAAATGGATTAAAAACTTAAATGTAATACCTGAAACCATAAACTCCTGGAAGAAAACATAGGCAGTATACTTTTTGACATTGGTCTTAGCAATATTTTTTTCAGATATGTCTACTCAGGCAGGAAATAGGAACAAAAATAAACAAATGGGACTAAAAAGCTTTTGCACAACAAAGAAAACCATCAATAAAATGAAAAGGCCACCTGTTGAATGGGAGAAGATATTTGCAAATGATATATCCAATAAGGGGTTAATATCCAAAATATTAAAATAACTGATACAACTCAACATCAAAAAACAAACAACTCAATTAATAAATTCGCAGAGGACTTGAATAGATATTTTTCCAAAGAAGATATACAGATGACCAACAGACACATAGAAACATGCTCAACATCACTCATCAGGGAAATGCAAATCAAAACCAGAATGAGATGCCATCTTACACTTATCAGAAGGCTATTATAAAAGAACAAAAATAACAAGTGTTAGTGAGGAAGTGGAGAAAAGATAACCCTCAGACCATTAATGGGAATGTAAATTGATGTACTACTATGGAGAATGGTATGGAGTTTCCTCAAAAAATTAAAAATGGAACTACCATATAATCCAGCAGTTCTACTGGGTAATTTTTGAAGAAAACAAAAACACTAAATTGAAAAACTGTATGCACCCCTATGTTCATTGCACCATTATTTTCCATAGCTAAGGTACAGAAGCAACTTACGTGTTCATCAATATATAAATGAATAAAGAAGATGTGGCATGCGTAGAAATGGAATATTACTCAGCCATAAAAAGAATGAAATCTTGCCATTTGTGACAACATTGATGAACCTAGAGTATTGTGCTAAGTGAAATAACTCAGACAGTGAAAGACACACCCTGTATGTCCTCCCTTATATGTAGAACCTAAAAAATACAACAAATGAACAAACATAACAAAACAAACACAAAGTCATAGATACAAAGAACAAACTGATAGTTGCCAGAGGGGAGGGTGTTGGAAGGATGACTGAAATAAGATTAAGAGGTACAAATTTTCAATTATAAAATAAATAATTCATGGGGACATATTGTATTAGTTTGCTGTACACCTGAAACTAATATAATGTTGTAAGTTAATTATACTTCAGTAAAAATAAGGACATCAAATAATAGGTGTTAGCTAGGATGTGAAGAAAATGAAACCAACAGGCACTGTTGGTGAGATTGAAAATTGATGCAGCCACTATGGAAAACAGTACAGAGGTTCCTCAAAAAATTAAAAATAGAACTGCTATATGATCCAGCAGTTTCACTTGTGGGAATATATTCAAATTAAATGAAAACACTAATTCAATAAGTTACATGCACCCCAATGTTCATTGCAACATTATTTATAATAGCCAAGATAAGGAAGTTACCTAAGTGTCCATCAATATATGAATGGATAAAGAAGCTGTGTTATATATATATATACACACACACATATACATACAACAGAATACAATACTATATATACACACACACATATATATACACAATGAAATATTACTTATGCCATTAAAAAATGAAATCTTGTTATTTGTGACATGAATGAATCTAGTGGATGTTGTGCTAAGTGAAATAAGACAGACAGTGAAAGACAAATACCATATGATCTCTCTTATATGTGGAATCTGAAAAGCAAAACAAACAAACTAAACCAAAGGAAAACAGATTCATAGATACAGAGAACAAACAGGTGGTTGCCATAGGGAAGGAGGGTGAGGGTGCAAAATAGATAAAGTATATTCAGAGGTATAAATCTCTAGTTATAAAATAAGTAAGCCATGGGGACATAATATACAGCATGGGAATATGGTCAAATAATATGGTAATAACTTTGTATGGAAACAGATGCTTATTAGACATATCATTGTGTTTATTTCATAATATATGCAAATGTCACATCACTATATATACATCATTATGTAGAAACTAACATAATATTCTGCATCAACTATATTTCAATTAAAAATTAGAGATGAACTATATAGTATTTTAACAATATTAGTAAAACACATGAAAAATAAACTGTTTCAAAGTTTAAAAAAACCTTCTCAGGAAAACATTTTAAGAAAATTTATTTAAAAAGAAGAAAAGCTCCTTTAAAAACAATCATCCCACAAAAAATGTGACAATGAATATATGTATGTTCATGTATAACTGAAAAATTGTGCTCTACACTGAAATTTGACACAACATTGTAGGTGACTATAACTTAATTTAAAAATGTTAAAAAAAATCATCCCACAAAAAATTGTCAGGCCATAAATGAATTCACTGATGAATTAATTCAACCAAAAATTTCAGGAAGAAACAGTATCAATCCTACACTAACTCTTCCTAAAAAATAAAGAGGAAGGGCTATTTCCTGACTTGTAACAACTGATAACAAAATATTTTCTATGAGGCCAGCACTACTTTGATACAAAATCTTAACAAAATTTCAACAAATTGAATCCAACAATATATAAAATGGATAGTAATACATTGTGATGAAGTGAGGATTATCTCAATAATGCAGAGATGGTTAGAGATGGTGTAACATTTGAAAATTCACTGTATTAACAAATTCACCATATTAACAAACTAAAAAGGGAAAACCATATAACCATCTTAACAAAAGCAGAAAAGCACTTGACAAAATTCAATATCCATTTCTGATGTAAATTATCAGCAAAGTAAGAAGATAAGGGAACTTCCCTCAAGCTGGTGAAAAACAACTATAAAAAGCCTACAGCTATTATCATTCTTATTCATGAAAAATCAGGAGTAAGAAAAGGAATGTCCACTTTTACCCTCTTATTCAGCCTTGTATTGGACATTCTAGTCAGTGCAATCAGACAAGACAAAAAAACAAAAGAAATCAAGTTGAAAAGGAAGAAGTAAAGCTGTCCTTATTCACAGACATAATCGCCTAAGTAGAAAATATGGTAGGATTTTCAGAAAATCTTTTCAAACTACTAAGTGTGTTTATCAAGATTGCAGGATACAAGATCAATATATAACAATTATGCTTCTATATACCAGCAATTAAAAAAACCTGATAATCAAAATTAAGAAAACAATACCATTTGCAATAGCAATAAAATATTTAATGATAACCAATCCAGTAACTAATCCCAAATACTTAGGTATGAATCTGACAAAAGTTGTGAAAGATCTGAACGTTGAAAACTGCAAACATTGTTGTGAGAAGTTAAAAAAGACCCCAAATAACTGGGAAGATATAATATGTTTATGCAACAGAAGACTCAACATTATTAATGTGTCAACTCTCCCAAAATGATCTATAGATTCAAGTGCAATCCCAATCCAAATCCCTGCAGAATCTTTTAGAAGTTCACAAGCTGATTCTAAACTTAATATGAAAATGCAAAGGACATAGAATAGCTAAAAACAACTTAGAAGAAGAACGAAGTTGGAGGGCTAATATTACCTGAGTTTAAGACTTCTTTTAAAGTTATATAGACAGCATGATATTGATGCAAAGGAGATAAATAAATCAGTGAAACAAAATAAAAAGTCCAGCTATAGACTTACACATTTATGGACAACAGATTTTTTTTAACTTTTTTAAATTTAATTTTTTATTTTTATGCAATTTTAAAGGTTACTATCCATTTACAGTTATTACAAAATATTGGCTATATTCCTCATTGGACAAATGATTTTTGACAAAGGTAAATAGGTAGTTCAGTGGAGATATAATAATATTCTCAATAAATGATGTTAGAACAATTGGATGAATGTTCATATGTGAAAAAAAAGAACTTCCATCCATGTGCTGCGCCTATAAAAATATTAACTCAAAATAGATCATAGACTTAAATGCAATACTTCCAGATTGAAGATCATGAAATTAAATATAAAACTTCTAGAAGAAAACAGGAAAAATTTTGTGAACTTGGGTGAGGTAAAAATGTATTAGATATGACACCAAAACCATAATCCATAAAGAATGGATAAATTGGGCTTCATAGAAATGAAAAACTTGTTCTTCAAAAGATACAGTGAAGAAAATGGGAAGACAATCCATAGAATGAAAGAATACACATGCAAAGCATATGTCTGATAAAGGACTTGTACCCAGAATATATTAAAGAACTGTTGAAACTTGTCACTAAAAACACAAACAACCCAAATTTTAAATGGGCAAAAGATATGAACAGATATTTCACCAAAAAAGATACACAGATGGAAAATAAGCACATGAAAAGATGCTCACCATCAAAACATGGAAAGTTGCTCAACATCATTAGTCACTGAGGGAAGTGTAAATAAAACTGCAATGAGATATACACTATGAGAATGGCTAAAATTAAAATTTTGCATACCAAAAGTTGACTAGGTTGTGGAGGAACTGGAACTCTCATACATTGTTGATGGAAATGTATATGGTACAATCATTTTGGAAAGCAGTTTGGTAGGTTCTTAAATAGTTAAAGATAAACTTACCATATGATCTAGCCATACTTCTCTTAGGTTTTACCCATGAGAAATTAGAGCATGTGTCAAAATAAATACTTGTATGTGAATGTTCATAGCTTTGTTGGTATTGGTCAAAAACTGGAAACAACTCAAATGTCCCTCATTCTGAGTATTGTTAAACAAACTGTGATGTGTCCATATAATAGAATACCACTCAGAATTAAAAAGGAATAATTTATTCCACGTGATTCCTTTTATGTAAAACTCGAAGATATGCAAACTAATGTATAATGACAGAAGTCAGATCAGTTGTCTTGAGACAAGGCTGATGGGAAAGGAATTACAAAGAAGCATAATGAAACTTTAGAGGGTAATAGATATGTTCAATACTTAATTGTGGTTGTGTGTATATATGTTAAATCTTATGAAATTGTATATTTTCAGCATGTACAATTTTATTATATGTCAATTATATCTCAACATAGCTATTAAATTAAAGATCCCAGAAAGCTTTTTTGTAGACATAGACAAGCTTAATCTAAATTTTACATGGAAAGGCACAGGACCTAGATTAACTAAAGCAATCTTGAAAAAGAAGAATAAAGTGGGAGGAATCACTGTAGTCAATATTAAGTTCTACTATATAGCTGCAGTAATCAAAACAGCGTCCTACTGGAAGAAGGATAGACACACAGATTGATAGAACAGAATATAGAACCTAGGTAATTTCTTACAAAGGTGAAAAACCAATTCAATGAGAAAGTATAGACTTTTCAACAAATGGTGCTGGAGCAATTGGACATCCATAGGCAGTAAAATGACCCTCTGTCTAAACCTCACACCTTACACAAAATGGATCATATGGATGGATCACAGACTTAAGTGTAAAATGTAAAACTAAAAAGTTTAGAAGAAAAGAATAGAGGAAACCTCCAGGATATAGGACTAGTCAGAGTTCTTAGGCTTCACACTGAAAGCATCATTCATAAAAGGAGATATTGATGAATTGAAGTTTATCAATCAAAGTTAAAAAAACTTTTGCTCTGTGAAAGACTGTGTTAGGAGGAAGAAAAGACAAGCTGCAGACTGAGAGAAAATATTTGCAAACCACATACTTGAAAAAGGGACTTCTATCTAGAATATATAAAGAACTCTCAGAACTTACTAAAAAAAAAAACCCTCAGTCCAATTGGAAAATGGGTAAAAGACATGAAGAGATCAAGAAGATATATAGATGACAAATAACTCATGAAAATATGTCATATCACTAGCTACTAGAGCAATGAAAATTGCTCTATGTTGCAGGCACAATGAAATATACTGAGGATGCAGAGAAACTGGACCACTCATACATTGCTAACAGGAATGTAAAATGATACAGCCACTCTAGAAAATGGCTTGACAGTTTCTTATAAAACTAAACATGTGGCTACCATACAACCCAGCAACTGCACTCCTGGGCAGTTTCTCTTCCAGAGAAGTGAAAATTTATGTTCACACAAAAATCTGTATACGATATGATGACTACAGTTAACAATACTGTATTGCATACTTGAAAGTTGCTGAGAGAGTAGATCTTAAAATTCTTGTCACAAGAAAAAAATGTAACTATGTGAGGTTATGGATGTTAACTAAATTTACTGCAGTCATCACTTTGAAATATGTACATATATTGAATCATTATGTTGTACACCTAAAACTATACAATGTTAAATGTCAATTATATCTCAGTTTTTTTAAACCCTATTATGAATGTTCATAGGAGCTTTATTCATAACAGAAAAAAATCTGGAAACCACCCAGATAGCCCTCAACAACCCAGAGAACATTCAGGTGAATGACTAAACAAACTAGTAATCCATGCCATGGAATACTACTCAGCAATAAAAAGGAATGAACCATTGATACACACAACTTGGATAAATCTCAAGGTAATTATCCTGAATGAAAAGCTACTCCTGCAAAGGTATAAGGTATCTTATTCCTTTTCTATAATATTCTTGAAATGACAAATCTATAGAAGTGGAGAACAGATTTGTGGTTGCCAAGGGCTTGAGATGGGATGGAGGAGAGCATGTGTGGGAAGATGTTATATATGGTTTTAAAGGGGTGACATAAAAGATGGATGTAGTGATGGAACTCTTCTGTATCTTGACTTTTGTTGTGAATACAAGAACATACACATGTGATAAAATCGCACAGAAGTAAAGAGACATGCACACATAACTGAGTCCAAGTAAAACTGGGTTATCTGAATAAATTTGGTGGATTGTATCAATGTGAATATCAAGATTGTGATAGTGTACTGTAGTTTTGCAAAATATTGCCAATGGAGGAAACTGGGCAAAGGGTAAATGTGATCTCTCTGTATTATTTTTACAACTGCATGTGAATCTACAATTGTCTCAAAATTAAAAGTTTAATTTAAAACGATTTCTGCTTAAAACACCTCCAAACGAACTGAATGATAGAAATTGCATAAATGTTTCTGGCATATTTTACACATTTAGCAAACATTCAGGAAAAAATCATAATCATAACAAGTCATTTATTCAATCAATTATTTGACCTATATTTCTTGAAGGTCTACTACATGTCAAGTACTGTTCCAGGCTCTGGGTTATACAGCAACATACAAAATAAAAATGGTCTACACCATCAGAGAACTTACAGTCCAGAGAAGGAGACTGACAGTAAACAAAAAGCAAACAAATCATTGAAAGTACAAATTTGGGGAAGTGCTCTGAAAGAAATAGACAGGGTGTTGTAATAGAGAACAATATGGATGGACCTCTTTTTGATAGGGTAATCTAGGGAGGCCTCTATAAGGAGACAATTTGAGGCTGAGAGCTGGAGGATGAGAAGGAAGAAGCTCCATTTTCTCACGTAGAAAAATGGGGTGGAAGGGTGAGGGTGACTAAACGGCAGTCAAGGCAGAGGGAATAGCATGTGCACCAGCCCTGAAGTAAGAGAGAAGTTGTAGGGGGTCAGGGGGAAGGGGTACAGAAAGAAGACTGTTGAAGCAGAGGACATCACCAGGGAGAGGAGATGAGTTCAGAGAGGCAGCTAAAGTCAAGATTATGTAGTGCCCTGTAGACAATGGTAATGACTTTGGATTTTTTCTGATTGAGATGGAAATTATCAGAGAGCTTTAAGGAGGGGAGTACTATGATCTGCTTCATATTTTAAGCAGATCATACACACAGGTATATGAAGAGAATCAGGAAGAAAGGGGAAAGGCCAATTAGAAGGCTGTTGCAGTTTTATACAGTTAAAAGATGGTGGTTTAGCCTAGGGTGAAAAGAACTCACCTGTCATCTTTGGGGAGTGAAGAAATGGCCGATGTTATGGATATGTTAAGGTTTCATACTAATACCTCAGATAGAAGAGATGGTGTTGAATGTAAAATTTTAGCAAGTACCTCCAGATGGTGCTTTCCAGCAGATGGTTAGAAATCCAAGATATCAGCAGGGACTAAAGATATAGATATGGGAGTCATTGTCATTGAGGGTATGATTAGAAGGCATAGGAATAAATGACATCACCAAGGGAGAAAGAGAGGCAAGAGAGAACAGAGAGGACCAAGGGTAGAATTGAGGAGAGGACTCGTATTTATTTTATTTTTCTGTTAAAAACTACTTTTAATTATAAAACTAATATAACTATATTACGGGATACTTGGAAAGTAGAAAAGAAAATAATCTACAAAAATCTAACCACCTAAATCAACCATTTTGTCATTTGGAAGTATTTCTTCCTCCTAGGCTTTCATGTACATCTTTTAACTGTATGCATTTAATCTTATATCCTACTTCCTCACTTAACTGTATGTTTCAAAATAACCTACTATCGGAAGTGAGAGAAGAGTTTCCAGCAAAGCCTAGAGAAGTAGTAGTTAGCAGAGGAGAATAATTTAAGGGAATAAGTGGCATTAGACTGTTACTGAGGTGGGGTATAGCTCAGTAGTAGAGCACATGCCACGTGTGCACGAGGTACCTATGTTCAATCCTCAGTGCCTCAGTTAAGAGGAGGGAAAAAAAACTCCATAGACTGTTATTGGTAACCTTGAAGAGGAAATACAAACATGTGTCTGGATGACCAGTTTTTAGTTTGGTGGCAAAAGGATAAGGAAGGACAAAATCTGGAACTGGTAACTGGGTGCAGGAAGGGTATTTAGAGAAATATCCAAGTATGTTTATAGACAGAGGAAGGAAGCAGAAGAGAGGGAGAAATTTAAAATGTTGTTGACAAGATATAATTAATGGAGCACAGTCTCTACAGAAGGAGGAGAGGTTGGGATTAAAAGCAGGGAATGAGACAAATTTCTCCCTCTAACATTGTAAAGAAGAGACTGGGTAAGGGAGGAAGCTGAAATAGTTCATGGTAGAAGATGACTAGAGAGTCTCAGTCAAGTAGAAGTTGAAGTCAAGGTTATTTCCTGACAGTGAGGAAGACAAAAATGGATCAGGGGCTTTGGAATGTGAATAATGTTTGGATTGATTAAAACAGGAAGTCAACAAGATTGCAGAGCAAACCAATGGATAACTAGAGTCATAGCATATCAGAAGTAGGCAGGACCTCCAATGTCATCTAGTCCAGTTCCTCGTTTATATGTGAGGGGCTGAGGCTCAGTTTAAGAGAGGTATGCCAATTCATGAGAGGATGCTCAACATCACATATTGTTAGAGAAATGCAAATCAAAACTGCAATGAGATATCACCTCACACCAGCCAGAATGGCCATTGTTAAAAAGTCCACAAACAATAAGTGCTGGAGAGGGTGTAGAGAGGAGGGAACCCTCCTACACTGTTGGTGGGAATGTGGATTGGTGCAGCCACTATAGAGGACAGTATGGAGGTTCCTTAGAAAACTAAAAATAGACTTACCATGTGATCCAGTGGTCCCACTCCTGGGCATATACCCAGAGAAAACTGTAATTCAAAAAGACACATGCACCCCAATGTTCATAGCAGCACTACTGTAATAGCCAAGACATGGAAACAACCCAAATGTCCATCAAAAGATGCTGGATGTGGAAGGAGTGGTATATATATGCAGTGGAATGCTACTCAGCCATAAAAAAGAATAAAATAATGCCATTTGTAGCAACATGGATGGACCTGGAGATCATCATCCTAAGTGAAGTAAGCAAGAAAGAGAAAGAAAAATGCCATATGATATCACTTATATGTGGAATCTTTTTTAAAAAGGCACAAATAGACTACTTATTATTTAAAACTTATATGATTGATTTCTTGAATATGTGTAACCACATTTGACTGTCCTTTATGATTGGATTACTGCATTCTGTTGATTCTTATTTTGTAGTTGGCTTTATTCCTTTGATAACTATGTAACTTTAAAAAGCTAAAGCTCTAAACTGTTCTTAGAAACAATGAGCAATACATATATGTAAATTTTAAAAAATATGTGCAGCATATTGCATATATGTATTTACATGCAATATATTGTATATGTGCAGTCAAATTGTATCCATTTTATCTAATAAAGCTGAAAAATGAAAAAAAAAGAGAGGTGTGCCAATTACACAGCTAGTAAGAGCTAGAGTTGGCATGTGAACCTAGGTCTACCTAAACCCTCATCCAGCCCAGAAAAACAAGCTTAATGCTTTCTTTCTGATCTAGCCCATGGGAAAGACTTTACCTTGTGTAGCCAGAGACAGAATAGGGCAAAACTAGCAGAAGCTTTTTTCTAGCTGCCAGCACTCTCTAAAATCTGAATGTTGGCTGCCCTTTCTCTGAGAGTCATCTTCATGGACAATCCCTGTCTAGAATATTAGAAAGCCAAGTACTGGCTTTCAAAAAAGAGTTGGAAGGCTTTTACCTTAATCAGATAGACAATACTCCTCAAAAGGGCTTCTTTCCTTTTCATTAAAATGAAACTGAGGCTAGCAAGAAATTGAAAACAAGCTAGGATGACCAACACAGGGTCATGGTTTAAAAAATGATGATCCACCAACAGTAAAGGATACTATGTAGTCATTAAATTGTAACTGTGAAGCCTACAGAAATGAAAACATGCTCACAATATAATGGTAGGAGAAAACATAAAATTCAAAATGGCATATGTACCAGAATTGCAATATGTAAAGATCCTCTATGCTCACTGAAGGTAATACTCAGAAAGCAAAACAGTAATGTCATGAAATTATAAATGTTATGATTTTTTAATGGTCCTTATTTTTGTTAGAACACCTAATCAAAGAAACATTTAAGTCCTCTGGAAAAGAAATACTTATGTTCACAGTCACTGAAAATAAATGTTTTCTATTGTTAAATACAGTTAAATGGAGACATGGAGGGAAACCTAATCCATCAGAATGCTCAACTTCTCCAGCACAGTAAGCAGAGGCATTCAGCAGCAATAAAGCTTCTGACTATCTCAGCCACACTTTCTTGGATACCTCTCTTTAGCAACAGCCTATTTTTCTCCCCTTTCCTCCTCCAGGATTAGAAGCAAATGGCAAGAGCTGGTAGATCTGGAAGGGCAGCACAGGCAGAGAAGAGATTCTACTATTCAGCTCCTAAGTATTAGGCCAGTGCTTGTTTCATTTATTTATTTGCTTTAAAATAATTTTAACTTCTTTTAGAAACTGTACATCATAAAAGGAAAAAAAAAAGAAATCATTTTAATCTGTAATCCCACCACCAAGCACAATTGTTTCTGGAGATAATTTTGAAAAACTTACAATGAAAATGTCTATACTAAATAAATAAATAAATATTGATTGATTGAAGAAGTATGAAGGTTAAAAAACGTCTACACAATTAAGTGTGTTTTATTTTTGCTTCAACCTCTTAATTTTATTGTGTTTAGGCTTTTCTATGACTATTGTGGTTCTCAGAATTATGATTTCATTTTGCCTCAGAATTATAATTTTTATCATCCACATAATATTCCATTCAATCTATGTGTCTTAAATCACTTAACAACTCTGGTTTTGTTGGACATTTAGCTATTACCAGTTTTTTTTTCTAACGATGCATAATGGCATGTAAAATGTATTCGTATATACAGTTTTTTCTTGCTTTTGAATGACTACCTTAATGACAAATTTCCAGGAGTGGAATTACTATGTGAAAGAGCATGAATGTTTTTATGACTTCTGATATATATTGCCAAATTACCCTTCCAAAAAATTGTCCTTATTTCTCCTGCTGCTGAAATGATATGAGGATATCATTCCACCCTCTCCCTCCAAGCCCAACCAACATTGTGTTTGATAATATTTGCAACTTTAATAAGTATAAAATGATCATTGTTCTTTAGGACCAGCATGGTTGAATGTGTTAAATCTCATCATCTAAGACCCAGAAGGAATCTTACATCCAGGATTAGGTCTGGGTGAGTCTTTAATCTTAGTCCAGTGCTTTTTTTTGCTTTGTGTGTGTGTGTGTGTGTGCCTGTTTCATGCCCTTTCCAGCTGCCTAATGGTGTGGATTGTTGCTGGAGAGGGGTGAGGGGAAAAGGGGCAACTACAAAAGCATTCAGCTTATCCCATGCCATATGCTGCTCTTCCACACCACATAAGGGATGCCAGTTATCTCCAAGCTGGTCACTGAAGGGATGAAGAAAAAGGTCAGCTGATGAGTACTGCTTAAGTATGGAGAAAACCACCCATGGAAAGACTCTGGGTTGGTTTTGATCTCTGGACCTCTACTCATTTGCAGGCATACATAAAACCCAAAGGTGTACAGGCACTTAATAAAAAATCAGTTACACAATAAGTAAAGCACCAGAAAAATTGGCAGAATTCTTCACAATCCTCCCTAATGTGTTCCTGAAGTGTCCCAGTGGGCCTGCTCATGGGGATTGTATGTACTTGTACTTTGTTGCCAGGCGAGAGTCAAGGTGGTGTATTTCATCCAGATGTCCTGAGTTGGGCTCTGCAAGATAGAGTAGCAAAGGGAGACATGTGTTTTCCTTTACACAGACCTTCCCAGGCCATCACCAGCTGCTTTCAGTCTCAGGGGTGGATCTCTCCACTTGTCAGATTTTCTAGCTCCTGAGGCTTTGGAAAAGCCACCCTGGGTTTTTCTAATCCACCTTGGGCATTGCTAATTCTCTTTTAAGTGTCAAGTTACACTTCCCAAGAGTTTTCTTAGGTCATCCCCCTGGCTGCCTCCTGACCTGGGCCCCAAGGGTTATGGGCTTGCTGACCTTAAAGCTTTTTGATTGCAACAGTTCTTTCTGGTGTCAAGGAAATTTGTGAAAGACTTTGAATGGACAAAAAAGATTATCGGATGTCCTGACTTGTGCACTCTTCCGTTACGTGCCTTTCATTGACTTTGAGCTATTTAACAACTCTATAATTTGTGGAAAATTAAGGGTAATGCCAAATGTTCTTATTCAGAGAAATGCAAATGAATTTTTCCTGGTATAATGCAATTGGTTATTGTCCCATGGATATTGACCAGTTTTGCATCTATTTGAAAATTCATCACAGCATTCCTAATTGCCTTTGGGAATCTATGTCCTTTGAATTCTCTTCTGAACTGGTTGTAACATCATACTGCTTCCTTCATTAATTAATGAGTTAAATACAATTTTAGACATGTGTTCCTTTTGTATTTGCATGAGAGTCATGATTTTACCTTTAAAAAATTATCCTGTAACACTAGCTTGACTTTCCACAGGGGATTACAAGACCGAATGGGCCTTTTTGTCTGAACTGAACGCATTCAGCTCTGTTCACTGATATTTTCAATGTAACTTTTTTTTTCAAGGAGAAGAATTCAAAACAGCAATTATATTAGCTATAACTTTAACTAATGCTCACTCCAGCCAGTTCTTCTCAGAATTCTGTTCTCCAGCTTCCCCAAAAGACATTTCTGGAAGAAGCAATTTACTTTGACAGCAGGTTTTTGGCCCCATCAGAATCTGCAGAAAGAAGCTCCTTGGATTATCCAGAATACGTCTAATCACCCCCTTTGGATGTTGGGGCTTCTTATAAGTGAATTGGTACTTTGCCAGTGGGCTTTGGCCTTTCCAAAAGGGCAGCTTTGTGTAGAAATTATTCATACTAGAAACTTCTCATTTCTCCCTCAAACTTCAAAATATTTTAAGAGTGTATTTAAGGGACAGCTTGGCAGCTGCTTCTTCAAAAATAAATGGTACTAATAAAAGAATCAAGATCAGTTGCACAGAGCCTTTTTTGGTGGTGGGGTTCTGAAACAGTCAAGGTAAGATTAGGATTTACACTCAGCTGGTTGACTACAGGAATAAGAAACTGGAGGAAAATCTCAGGGCAAAGTACAAACCAGGAAATGTATCAGGGGTTGGGAGGGAATAGGACTAGGAGTCAGAAGCAAAGCCAGTGATTTCTAGTCAATTTCCTGTTTCCTGCTTTTGGCTCAGAAGAAGTAAAATGGAACTAATTCATGTGCTTTGAAAATGCTTTAAGATTGTCCAGTATAGATACATAAGTGAGTTGCTTGAGAGGAAAGGAGGGAGGAGCAATTGGTTCCAGCCTACTTAATTCATTAAAGTGATGGGCATGATTGTTGGCCTTCTGAGCTTCAGTTTCTTCTGAAAAATGAATGGGTTGGACTAGGTGGTCTCCAAAGGGCCTTCTAGTTCTGACTTCTTGAGTCAATTGTAGAGGCTGAGAAAGGAAAAATTGCTGTGGCTTTAGAAACTCTGGGGGTTAAACAAAGTGAAGCTCTGCTTAACTAAGGGTGTCACACCTGTTCTTGCAGGGATAAGGCCTTTGGCCTGAAACCAACTCCCCCTAAAACCAAGTTCCCCTATTGAGTTTATGATTAACCCCTCTATTCAAAACTTTTTTTCCCTTTCTTGTCTCTCCCCTGTTCCCCTCAAGATTGAGAAATATCAAAGAAAAGGGGGGATTGAAACTAAGCAGGACCCTGTGGGGCTCTCCTAGGTATAAAAGCCCCCCTCCATGTTCCCTGTTTCTTGTTTTTAGATAAAGGCTTTAGTCTCCTAAGCCTTCCCTGAGTTCCAAAAGAGTAGGTACATGCACTTATTAATTCAGAAGGGGAGGGAATACAGATACAAAGGAAATGCAGTTAAGCAAGAAAAGTAATAATAATAGTTCAGGGATAAAACGGAATCCTAGTTCCTCCTCAAGGGATATACATAACAATTTTACACATCTTTGAATTGTTATGCAGGAACTAAAAGCTCCCTACCCCACCCCCAACCATCCAGGTGGAGGAGGGTGACTACAAGCTGAACGCAAACACCCTAGATGATTAGTATTCCTGAAACATCACCTTGTTACCTCACCACCAACCAATCAGAAGAAAGTCATGCACCCTGCAGCCCTTATCCCACTTGTTGCCTTTAAAAAATCCTTCCCTGAAGGCCATTGGGGAGTTCGGGTCTTTTGAGCATGAGTTGCCCATACTCCTTGCTTGGTGCCCTGTAAATAAACAATAAATGCTGTACTTTCTGTGGTGCCAACTGATGCCTGCCAAGGCCCTGTGGCCCCTGCTGAGGACACTGGCCCACTGTGTTCCCCAACCTTTGATCCTTCACCACAACCTGGTATCAGTAAATTAGCTTTGCCTTGTGGTAGGCGAATGGACCAAGTTTGGTTCAGTAATAGGCCCAAGTGCCCAAGTTCTGAGGGGTAGTAGTGACACTCAGGCCACTTTTCTGGGCTGCCACCTCCTTCCCTCTCGGAGGTCAATCTCCTTTCCCAAGCAATTTGGCACATTCCTAAAGGAAGCTCTTTCTCTTAGGCATAGGCTTGGTGTCTCAACTCCACTTTCTAGGGATCCCACTTTTTATTGCTAGGTAAAGCTTAGCTTACAGACTCCTCACAAAGGAGTAAGTTTACAGAAACTTATTCTTCAGTGGCCATTGCTGTAAAGCACACTGTAGTCAAGCAAAACCTGTATTCCTAGAATTAATTGGAGCTAGGTTCCCACAGGAAAAATGAAATCCCTAAATAAACTGAGTTGACCTTGTATGAAAAGAAGGGTTAAGCTGGTGGTCAGGACTTCCACAAGCCTATGGACCTGCTGGATTCTGCCTTCTGAATATTCATTCATTAGTTTCCACAGTTCATGGAAGTTCTGTGATCTATGAGTGCCTACAACCAGTACTCCATAACTCTTTGAAAAGTCGAGAGAGATACATGAATAAAATTACAAATGGACAAATGAAAGAATCAATATAATGCCTTCTGGGAAGTTTCCACTGAGACTTTTCCTTTGCGATAACACTTTGAAGATCCTTTCTGCCACCACACACTGCTTCTCCTTGGTTCTATCTCCTATACTCTCCAGGGTCTCGATTTTTCTGCTGCTAGAATTTTCTTATTCAGTTTTGCTATTTTCAAGATCTAATTTCATTTCTCTTTGGTATCATATATTCCCATTAGACTGTAAGATCATATTGGGGTGAAGAAAGAGCACCACCATCTAACATCTAATAGATTCCAGCTTGAAAATTACAGAAAACTCCTTATTTCTTGAGTTCCTGAGTATGCAAAATAAGTTGTTCATCATGGCGTAATGGAAAGAGTGTGGATGTTTCAATTAGGACAGACCTGGATTTGAATCCTAGTACTACCCCTTACTAGCTGGGGGTCGTTAGACACATTTCTCCACTTTTCTTTGGGCCTGTTTCTTTAAAAAAAAAACAACAACAACAACAACATGTAGGAAAACTAGCAATCTACCTCAAAAAGTTGTCCTGTGGGGGAGGGTAAGCTCAGTGGTAGAGCACGTGCTTAGCATGCATGAGGTCCTGGGTTCAATCCCCAGTACCTCCATTAAAGTAATAAATAAATAAACCCAATTACCTCTCCCTCCAAAAAAATAAATAAAAATAAAATTTAAAAAAAAGTTTTATAACAGAGCAGGACCCTGTGGGGCCTTCCTGGGACAGACTCCTCCCCCACATCCTCTGCTTTAGCTTCTCTCTAAAGTACCTAGATAAAAGTATCTGATGCACACCTTTCCTGAGTTGTTTTATAAGTGTGAAAAAAATCACCAAATGGAAGAAGTTAACGACTTGATGACCATAAGCACATAGCCCACAGTTCTACTGGAGCCCAAGGATTGATCATGTTAATCCCTGTCACACCACCCTGTTACCTCACTATCAACCAATCAGAGGATTGTGCACAGACTGATCACATGCCCTAGGACTCCTCTCCCTCACTTTGCATTTAAAAATGCTTTGCTGAAACCCATCGGAGAGTTTGGGTGTTCTGAGCACAAGTCGCCCTGGACACCTTGCTTGGTGCCCTGCAATAAACATTGCACTTTCCTTCACCACAACCCAGTGTCAGTAGATTGGCTTTACTGGGCACTGGCGAGTGGACTTGAGTTTGGTTCGGTAACAGTTCCTGAAGATTCAATGAGATAAACATATCTAACTTTGCCTAGCATAGTGTCTGGCACATAGTAGGTACTCAATATGAGGTAGCTGTTATCTTAATACTTAACATTTGTGTACACTTTCCAATTTACAAAGCATTCTCCCATAACTTATCTTACTCATTTCATATGTATAAAATGGACACACATACATACACACAAATGTCTATCAGACATTGATGCCCTAAGACTCAAGTTCAACTGGAGCTTATCTTCAGGCACTGACTGTTCGCCCTGGAAGTAGGCTTTCATGCTTCTTATCCTCCCAGGAGCCAGATTGTTACCCATAGATTCCTTTCTTGGGCTTTTACTCAGCAAGTGCTAAGCAGGCAAGAGTAGTGCTTCACTTCGTATGATAGGCTGAGTTTACTTAGCATTTCTTAGCCCAGGGCTGCATTTGCTGGTTTTCCTGAGTTATTTAGAGGAAAGCCTTTGAATTGGGGTAATCTGTCCATTTGTTCAACATTTTCAGACCCTGAAACTGTTAAGAGATGGCATTTCCCAAAACCTGGGAGTGTGACTGTGCATCTGGCCCATCCCCATCTCAGTGGGAGGACGGATAAGGCCATTTAAAGGCACTTTGCCGTTAAACTGTGTTTGTGAAAAAACAGTTCCTATTTTTCGAAAAATAATTGTAGTTGCAGACAAAAAGTGTCGCCTGCCATTTCAGTAAACAAAGAATATTGCCAGCCTTCAAGCCATCAGCCACTGCAGCCACCCCCGAGGGTGCACCCAGAGGGGAATTTAAGATGGAGAAAAACAGGATACTAGCTCTACACAGTTAAGCTGCCATATCAAAGGAATCATTTCAATGAGCCCAGACTCTTGCACTGTCCCATACTTAGAAAAGCACTAAAGTCATTAACTTGAGATGTCTGTTTTGTGTGATCTTTTGATGTTCAACTACATGTTTGTTTATTTTTTTTCCCAGCAAAAGCTCCTGTATATCCTGGCTTTGCCCTTATCTCTTTGGAACAGTCCCTCAGGGCTGTCTGAGGGGCCTCTACAGTCCTCAATAAGGTCCCCAAATAAAACCTAACTCGCAACTTTTAGATTGTGCGTTTTTCTTTAGTTGACAGTAGATTGTATTACTGCATACTGTATTGTTTTTTCCATTGGTGCATCTCCAGCACTTAGAAGAGTGCCTGGCACATAGCAGACACTCTAGGAATATTTGTTGAATTGATATGATACTTCAACCACTGAAAGCCAACAGTATTCCCTCAATATAATCTAGTGGGTGGGAGGGTGGAGCGGGGGCAGTTGGAGCAAGTTTGGGAAAGTTATTATAGCTCTAGAGTCTTCCAAGTCCTGTCACGGATTGCTAATCATGGAGCCAAGATCCAATCCCCTGGCAAACATAAGTGTGATAAAAAAAATATGAAAGTTTAATTTAAAAAAGGAGCCCTAGTCTAAGAGTCAGGTACCCTGACTTTGTGCCCTTGGATAAGTCATTTTCTCTCTATGAGCTTCAGTTTCCTCCCCTCTTAAATGAAGGCAATGGCCACTCTATCTACCACAAATAGTTGTTTCCAAGATGTGAGAACCTGTAAAGACACTGCCAGAGAGTCTCTTAAAGCCCTACTCTGTCAAAAACTGAACCCACAATCTCACTGTCTTGATGTGACATGTGTCAGTGACTCTGTGGACTATGCGGTTTGTTTCTAGGCTACTTGGTGGGACTGACACATATCACAAGGGACACAGATGCAAATAACATTCTGCCAGCAACAAAGTCTTCTATTTTTTGAATGAAAAATGTATCTCATGAAGTGAGAGCCCCCCCATAAGCTCAGTTACCCTGTAAGTAGCCAAAGACTTTATTGCAAAAATGAATATTCCATGTTGATCTTGTGCAATCTTGCTCCTTTACGGCAAGAATGTTTATCTCTTTATCATTGCTTCATGGATTTCTATAAACATTTCTATGCCAGCCATGGCTATAGTCATTTCATCTAGCCAGTTAGAGGTCTGTTGCTCTTCCCTTTCTTCAGTGAGTGTTTTACAATTCTTTTCTAAACATTAAATGTGCTGGGCATTTTATTTTACTTTACTTTCCACCTAGAACAGTTGTCTTCCCTCCATCAAACCCAGACCCTTTCTGCTTTCAAAACCTTGCTTAAAATTCATCTCTACAGAGTCTTTAATCCATAAATAAAGATTGGGGAGGCACTTGCTCAAGGTAAGCCCTGTGGGGGCTAAGACAAAGCCTCGCCCTTTGAAGAGCATTGGCTATAATCTGGGGGAATGAGGGACACAGAATGGGGGAAGAAATAACAATTGTGAGTGGCATATTCTAAATGCCAGAGGAGTTGCACAGGCAGTGTCCTGGTGGAGAGCACTATGGGCAGGCAGGGGCGGGAGAGGGAACTTGAGCTGGGCCTTGAAGAATGTGCTTATTTTAAGTAGGCAAAGGGGAAGGGACTGGATATTGGAAGGAGGAAGGGGAGTAATGTCAGCAAGAGGCAAATAGGCAGGAATGTAGATGTTTGTTCCTGGACAATGAGAGCTGCAGTTATGCAGAGACAGAATTTTGTTGAGGCCTAGCAACAGCACGGCTGGAATGGTAGTTGAGGGCCAGATCGGAGGGCTTTGGATGTCAGGCTAAGGAGTTAGGTTATTGTTCTTTTCTGTAGTCAATGAGACTATTAAGAATTACTGTACAGAAGAATGACCTGATTGGGAACCAGATTTAAGCACATTCATCTAGTCACAGTATGCAGTGTGGCCTTGGAATTGGGGGCAAAAATGTGGTGGCAGTGTTATTGGAGAGTAGGTTCTTGTCTCCTGCAGGAAAGAATTCAAGAGCGAGCCATAGTAAAGTGAAAGCAAGTTTATTTAGAGCGATACACATTCCATAGGCAGAATGTGGTTCATCTCACTCAGAAGGGAGACTGGCCCTGAGGTGTGGGGGTGGTTAGTCTTTATGGGCTGGGGAATTTCATATGCTAATGAGTGAGAGGATTATTTAAACTATTTTGGGGAAGGGTTGGGGATTTCCAGGAATTGAGCCCCAACCCTCTTTTTGGCCTTTTATGGTCAGCCTTGGAACTATCATGGCACCTGTGGGTGTGTCAGTTAGCATGCTCATGTGTTACAATGAGTGTGTAATAAGGCTCAAGGTCTACTGGGAGTTGAATCTTCTGCCATTTTGGGCCTAGTTGGTTCTAGCCAGTTTATGTCATACCCTCAATGGCTGTGTCATTCTTTTAATGGTCATGCCCTGCCCCCTTCCCTCCTGTCTCGGCAGCAGCAGTCAGCTTGGTGGGAGAGGGAACTCTGATTTCCATCTGGTTTATAACTCTGCCACTCCAGGAATCTCACTGTCTCTGCGTGTCTAGCTCTATAAAGCTGAATTTTTTAATCTATCTGCCAGTAGGTGGCGGGTAAGTTTGAGACAAGTATGGAATTTTTGAGCCAGTCTTGCCCGGATTCCATTTCAGACTCTACTAGACACTTAGTTACTATGCAAAATTGGGGGTTGTCATTTAACCTCTCTGTTAAATGCCTCAGTTTCCTCATCCATGAAATGTTCACAACACGAACTTCACACAGAAGTTAATGAGAAAGGCTGGCACGTAGGCGATAGATGGTCAACCAACGTTCCTCTCCTTCCTTACCCCTCCCTTTAATTAGCTGTGTGGTCCTTTGTGTCTCTTTCTCTGAGGGAGTTGCCTGATGGAAAATGAAAGAGTAGTTCCTTCCTGCTTTACTATGCTGGAAGAAAAGTCCTTGCCTATCGGTGTTACTGGAGTAACACATTTCACCAGTCCTCCTTTTTCCTTCCTCTTACTCTATCAGGGAAGGAATTCAGTGATTCCATCAACAAACAGTTACTGAGAGTATACTGTGTGTCAGGTACTGCTTTTGGTCTAGTAGATAAAGCAGTGAACAAAATCAGACCAAAAAAATTCTGCTCTTGTGGAACTTATATTCTAATTGTGATGACAGGGGTCACACAATAAATAAACACATGTATAGTAAGTCAGACAGTGATAAGTGCTAAGAAGAAAAAGACAGCAAAGGAAGGGGATACAGAGTGATGGGAAATTGGTCAAGGGAAGGTTCTCTGATAAAATGACATCTAAGAAGAGACCTGGAACAAGTGAGGGAGAAGCCATGTGGTTAGCTGGGAGAAAAGCATTCCAGACAGAAGGAAATACAGGTAAAAAGACCCTTAAGTGGGGGCATGCTTCTCAAGTTCAAAGAACAGCAAAGAGTTCAGTACATCTGGGGCAGAATGCAAGGAGAATAGCAGTGGGAGAGGAGCTCAGGAGGTGGCCAGCTCTTCAATCATGAAGGTCCTTGTAGGCCAAGATAAGGACTCTGAGAGAGACAGGGAGCCATTGGAGGATTTGGAGCAAAGTGATAGAATCTGACTTGACATTTTAACAGAAAGTCTCTGACTACATGCTAGGGAGTAGACTGGAGAGTAGCAAGGATAAAAGCAAAAAGCATGGAGCCCTGGGAGAAGGCTAAAGTAGTAACCCAGTGAGAGGACATGGGTGTTGGACTAGGATAGTGACCAGGAGGTGGTAAGAAGTAGATAGGTTCTGGGTATACTTTAAAGGCAGAACTGACAGGATTCACCGAGAGATTAGATGTGGGATATTCAAAAAAGACAGAATTCAAGGATGACGTCAAAGGTTTTGTCTTGTGTGAGAGGGAAATAACTCAGTGATAGAGTTCATGCTTTGCACAAGGTCCTGGATTCAATCCCTAGTACCTCGGTTAAAAAAAATTTTTTTTTAAGTTTTTCAAGGACCTATTGTATAGCACAAGGAACTATATTCAATTTCTTGTACTAAGCTGTAATGGAAAAGAATTTGAAAATATATGTGTATATATATGTATGTATAACTGAATTGCTTTGCTGTACACCTGAAACTAACATTGTAAATCAACTACACTTCAATAAAAATAACATTTAAAAAAGTTTTTGTCTTGAGCAATGGGAGGATGAAGTTGCCATTTGCTGAGACACAGAAGTCTAGGGATAAGCACATTTTGTGGGAGAAGAGCTTTGGTTTTGGTCATTTTGAGTTTAAGATGTTTACTAGACATGCAAGTGGAAATGGAGAAGAGGAAGTTAAATATATGAGTCAAGAGTTTGGAAGAGGATAATAGGAACTTCGGTAAAGGTTCGATCTCAAACTTTAAGAATAAAAAATGGGGATAGGCATTTGACAAGAGCAAAGTATGTAGTTGCTTTTCTGCATTTCTGCCATGTTTGTGAGTACTGTTATATGTTTTCTTCTCATTTCTTTTTGATGAAAATCTCTTAGCAGAGACTTACATTTACTATGCATTTACTATGTGCAGACACTTTGACATATAAAGTACCATTTCAGCACAGCTATCTTACAAAGCATATGTTGTCATCTTCACTTTACAGATGACAAAACTGAGTTTGCAAGACAGGCAAAAATGACTTGTCCTAAGTCACATACCTGGTAAGTGAACACGCTGGAATTCAAACCAGGATCTAAGTCCTAAGCCCATGTTCTTCCTGACTATCTACCTGTTCATTACTAAGGCAGTCAGAAAGTCAACTCTGTCATCTCTATGTCAGTGATTTGTTCTGTGAATTAACCACAGCTCAGAGGTATTCAAAAACCAGTCCCTGCTTAGCTCCTTAGCATTTTCTGTTCAGTTGGTGGGTGTTCAGAGGTTGTCAACTTATTTTGTTTGTGGTTTTTGTGGGGGTTTTTGTTTGTGTTTTGTTGTTTTGTTTTATTTTGGGTATTTATTATTCAGATATTGTCAACCAATATTAGTTGAATATTAGGCCCAGGTAAAATTAGAAAGGGAAATTTGATGGGACAGAGAGCCAATAAGCACTGTAAACCAATTATATTTGAACTTCTGGATTATTTACTCTTTTGGATTATCCACAACTCCAATAGCTGCACGAATAAGAAGATAATTGCATAACTGTCATTTGGTTCTATTTCCTTTATATCTTTTAATAGTGTGTTATACAGCTCTGCACACAGTGGGTGCTTCATAAGTGGTACTGACAGCCATCCTTTGGCCCAGTTCCATTCGGGGAATTCTAGGTAGTCCAGACTACCACAGAAGATTTCATGTGCCGTTCACTTGGCAAATAGTACTGGTATCTACTGTGTGGTAGGTGCTATGCTATCTACTGGGACTACCAAAATGGAAAGGACAAGGTTTTTACCATCAAGTAGTTCACAGGTTAGTGGTGAAAAAACCTGTGAAAAAATAAAAACACAGTGTGGTAAGAGATATCACTGAAAGATGTCCAGGGTGCCGTGAAAGAAAAAAGGGAAATCTGTTTAGAATGAGGGGTAGGGCTTACCCAGAGGGAGCACATGCTTTGATTCTTGAGCAATTTATCAGTGTTCCAAGGTGGGAGCATTCCTGGCAAAGAAATCAGCTTGTGCAAAGACACGTAAGTGTGAGAAGTGTCAGTGACTTTAGGATGGTAGGAGTATGGGTTCCTTGTAGGATGGCGGAAGATGAGGTTGGAGGGGCGGAATATAGGTCATGCTAAGGAGCTGGTATCTTGTTTCCTAGAGTACATGGGGCCAGACAGGTAAGGTAAATGGGTGACAAGGACACTAATGGAGACTAAAGGAAGGAGGTGGGGATGACTGTGTGGAACTTGATTGCCCATACTTGTCTCAAGGGGGCAGGTCTAGCTGACTGTAGCCAGATGGGAATGTGGATCCTGTGTTAGTAGGCTTTCAAAAAATAGAGAGAAGCAGGGAATCTGAATTTTTGATGTGAAATCTCCTGATTTCAAAATCCTGGTAATTATTTTTTTTAATTCAGTTTTAGCCAACACTGCACCAAACACAGCACATCTGTTTGCTGCCTATAGCCTGCAGGCAATCATTTTGAGACCTGTGCTATAGGGTACTTATGGAAGCATAGAAGCGAACTGAATTAACACTTCAAAACACTTTTTAAAAATAACTATGTACATTCTTCACTGGATCGCCCCATTCCAATATTTCTACTGCATCAGAAGCCATATGCTCTTCCTCTGGAGAACCAAAGTGAGGTCCCAGATCAAACGCAACTTGCAGGACTTCTGAGAGCCATGGTGCAACCCAACCTGTTAAAAGCCTGGTAGAACATGGTAAGCAGAGACCAGTAAGGCCCCTGAGCACCACCACCACTAGCAGGAGATGGCTGTTATTTGTTCCCTTTTCACTTCAAGGGAAGAAGCGGCAGCCTCTTTTTGAACCATATATACAACCAAGTCAATAGATAAAATACAGCATTATAGTTGTTTAAGCTCAAACTCCTCATTTTATAGTCCCCACAGTGACTTGCTCAGAGTGACCCAGCAAATCAGTAGCAGGGTCAGGTTTACTAACTCTTAGTCTAGTATTTTTCCTAATAATCCTGGGCTGTGATAATTAAGGTAAATCAGCTTGGCAGTTCCCCTAGCATCTAGAATTCCTTAACTGAACAAGCAGGACTTGAGATTAGCTGTTTAGTGCCCCTTTTTATTTTCTCATCTGTGTGATGATGATATTCTTTGCAAACTTTATATTTCATGAGTAAGGGCTAATGAGGAGACACAAAGATGTTTCTGAAGCCCTGAGACCATTCACAAAGTGTCTGGAAGGAAAGTTTGGCTGTGGCTAATATATTTAAGGTTTACAACCTTTGTACTCTCTGGACTGACCCCCTCAACATATGCTTTGCTTTTGTTTTGTTGTTTCTCTTCTTTTGCCTTCTTTTCAATTTCTCCCTGTGTTTTTTATTTCCCACCAGCCTAGATCTTAGGCCTACCCTTTTCAGGTCAATAATACTGCTAATTATTCACAACACGTAAATGGGAGGGCATAATGAATAAGAAGCATACATTTCCCCCTTCTATGGTCATTTATCTGTCTATCATCTCACAGTAGTAACTCTTGTCAGTTTTGACTCAACTAATCCTTTCCGTCCTTCATGTCAGGTTCTATTGTTCTGACATTTGCAACCTTTTTTTTTGTTGTTGTTGTTTTTTGTTGTTGTTGTTCTGAACCTTTTTCTGATTGGTACAGCTGTTGAAGATGCTGCAGTTGCAGCAGTGTACATCTGGAACATTTGGCTGACTTGTTGAACTTCCCCCAGGGACTACTTCAGGGAGAGGAAGAGAGGGATGGAGAAGCCAGAAGAGTTGCCTGTAAACAGAGATGCCATATACTTGTCTGGCCATTCTGTGGATTCTTGTAAAAATCCACCTCATCGTGGCCCTCAGTTTCTCCATTTGCTCATTGAAGACACTTGTTCACTTAAAACTGCTGCGGTGGAAGAAGAGAAACTATCCTGGCTGAGGATTCTCTCATACAGAACTTTCTGCAATGTAAAGGGATCAATACATTGAATTAATAGATCAAGAAATCCTGAGGGACTGTTTTATCCTGAGTGGGGTAACATCACTTCAGTTTCACCTGGCACAGATGGGCTTCTTGGTCACTTAGATTGAGGCCTTGGACTCACTCCAGGAGTGGGTCTGACTCTCACCCACCCCATTCTCACTCCGTTTGCTCTCAGGCTCCTGGGTCTCCTTTTCTTCTGGCGTGCCATTGGATTGCAAACACAGCAGGGATGGTTTCATTCCAAACCCAGAACTGTTTTAATTAGCTTAACGTCTGTTAAATGCTTTGAAGATTGAAAGCAACAGATAAGTAGTGGATGATGTTATTAACAACTGCAGTTAATTGCAAATATTTCTATTAATACTAGTTTCCGCCTCCTTTTCTTTGCTCTTCTTTCTTTCCAAGGTTCCTCAATTCTTCTCAGCCTCCCCCTCCTTCCCTCCTCCTCCCTCCCGTACTGGCGCTCAAGGGTTAAATTGGGGCGGAGTCCAGGGATGAACGACAGTGGCAGTCACCAACTGGAACAGGGCGAGCGAGGAAAGCTGGGTGGGGCCGCCGGGCAGAGGCGAACCCACACGCCCCCAGACCCCGCCCCGCGGCTGGAGGCCCCGGGTGGAACGGCAGGGGGCGGGGCGCCGAGGCTTGGCGGGCGCGTTGGTTGGGCGTCCCGGCAGCCGCTTGAGGCACGGGGCGGGGTCGGCCAGGGCCTCCTCCCTCATTCCCTCGGCGGGCCGAGCCGCCCCTCTCTCCCGCCCCTCCTCCTCCCTTTCCCACCCCTCGGAGTGGAGCTGCACATGCGGCTGCTCCCTGCTCCGTCCCGCCCAGCCTCCGTCGCGCAGGAACGGGTCCCTGCAGCCCCCAGCCGATGGCAGGACAGTAGCCGCCTGTCAGGGGTCGTGAAAGGCTGAGGCAGACGCGGCTGCTCCCGGTCCTCAGAGAGTGGGTGTCTCTGGAGGCCATGGGCTACCCCGAGGTGGAGCGCAGGGAACCCCTGCCCGCGGCAGCGCCGCGGGAGCGGGGGAGCCAGGGCTGCGGCTGTCGCGGGGCCCCTGCCCGGGCAGGCGAAGGGAACAGCTGCCGGCTCTTCCTGGGTTTCTTTGGCCTCTCGCTGGCCCTCCACCTGCTGACGTTGTGCTGCTACCTAGAGTTGCGCTCCGAGTTGCGGCGGGAACGGGGAGCCGAGTCCCGCTTCGGCGCCCCCGGCACCTCTGGCACCCTGAGCAGCCCCGGTGGCCTCGACCCCGACGGTCCCATCACCCGCCGCTTCGGGCGGCAGTACCCACAGCAGCCGCCGCTGGAACCGGGAGAAGCCACACTCCCTTCAGACTCCCAGGACGGTCACCAGGTGAGTCACTCCGGAGGGGCAGGGCCCCCTCCCCACGTGGGCAGGGCAGGGGCCCCGGGAAGACTCCGCCACCTCCAGCGGAGTTCGACGGCGGGACCGGGGAGGGGGCGGCCGAGCCAGGGAGAGGTCGTTCCAGGGCAGGTTGTCCGCGGTCTCTTGGCCCAGCTCACCCTGAGTCTCTCGGGACCCCTGGACGGGGAACTCTGGCGGGCGCCCGCCGCCCCCGGCTCCGGCTGCCTCGGGAAAAGTTGGCGGCGCTCCCGGCCGGGCGGCGGCGCGGAGGTGCCGGCGCTGCCCCCCTGGCTGACTAACGGCAGCAGCTTGGCCCTTCTGCTCCCGGTGAGAGTCTCTGCCCGCGGTGCTTGTTTTTTCGTGTCCGGAGCTGATGCCAGCACGAGCAGGCTCTCGTTTGGAGTTGGAGTTGTAAACAGCTGTAATAACCGCTCCACGCCCTTTGAGACAACTTTGAACCTTGTTTTCAGCGCGGGGTCCTGGTGCGCTGACCAGAACGGGGGCTTGTTCACACTTACCTGCAATTTGAGACGGATTGTCCTCGGTGTTCTAGTGAGGATCTGCGCCCCTGAGGAATTCTGGTAGAAATATGCTGTCTTGCTAGACAACTTCTGAACAGCAATTTTAAAAATCTATGGAAATAAAACTCACCCTTTGCATGCCGGTTCTGACTCTTTTTTGGGGAGTGGAGTGGGGAGGGTTGGTGTGAAGTGTCTTCAACTACTGCCAACTTGAGAGCAGGACTCTACTGATGGAATAATCATTCAAGAATAATCTCTCAAGAGCAGTTTTGGGTTTTGTTTTTTACAATCTGTATGATGTTTGTGCCCTTATTAGCAAACTATCAGCTTTGGTGTTTGTTTTCTACTTTTTATATAGCTCTTTAAGTAAATTTAGTGCACTTAAAAGAAGTATTCTCTTGGTTGCCATGTTTTGTCTCATGTAAAACTTAAGAGAAGCATCCAAGAATCCTTCTGAGGTAGTTAATAAGTTTGTTCCTCTTGGAGAAGAGAGCAAGTTGTGCAAATAAGTTCCTTGAGGTGAGGAACCCAGGCCTTCTATATTTACTACCACATCCAGAGTCACTGTCATACTCTGTTAACATTATTTGTGCTACTTTGACCACCCATCCAAAGCTGGCATCATATTCATGAAAATACTGTAATGTTAGGACTGACACATTTTCTGCATTTTGCATTGTAAAGTTGTTCTGAGCCTTAAAATGTCTTGCTAGCACACTTCAACTTGTATAACAGCTTATCAAAGAAGAGAATCAGTAGACATGCTTCTCATACTTGAAATTTAAACACTGTGGCTAAATGATAATTAACTAGGATTCTGGTTCCCTTTATCTATCCACCCCCACCCCCAACCATGGCCAGTAGAAATACTTAGCAGCCGAACATTGATAGGCTGTGAAAAAAAGGAGCAATTGAACTTCCTTAGTCAAAACGTGGCCAAGGCTTTTTGGCATTCAGAATGGACAGACGAATGTTTGTAAAGGATTAGCAGGACAGCTGTCTTCTAGGGCATCTGTGATGGTGTGGGATTCTCACAGGGTCTACAATGGCATTTAGTTGCTTTTCCTTTGTGTGGCATTTCTAATAGTTCTGTCTAGGTTTGAATACAGCTCCCTTTCTTCTGCCCTTTATTCTTTCTGTTTTGAGGAGTAGAAGCGAGCATATTGGCTCTTAACATTTGCGGGCATCAACTGATATCAGAGTTTTTTAGAGTTATGAAGGGCCATGAGTCCATTTTGTTCGTGCCCATGGGAGAACACAGAATTCCTGAGGATGCAGTGACTTCTCCAAGGTCATACAACTATCATCAAAATTAGAATGGAAGTTGACACCCAGTTCAGTGCCCATCCCCCTGTAATATACTGCTTCCTGGGGCCCTTTGTTGGGTAGCTGGGTGTAGTTTCATTATAGAATTTTTACACAATAGAGGGCTTGGCTCTGCATCATTTTCTTCTACTCTACCTACATTTTGGCCAAACTAAGTTTATTATTCTTCCTGAACTTCTCTTTCAGGAGAATTAGAGTACATTTTGAAGGAAATTTAGTACAGTTCAACTTAAGTTTTTTTGAGGATGTTAGTTTTAGTGTATGAAAAAAAAAAGGGAGATGCTGATTGGCTATTAGAATTGAACGGATACTACTACATCTTGGGTAAAATTTCTAGTGCCCTGGTGCACCCTCTGCTGGCTTTGCAAGGACATTTGATTGTAGTATCTGCTGACAGTCAAGATTCTAAGTTGTGCTGACAGAATCTGATTCATAAATAAGGAAGTAAACAGCCTTGTGGGATTTGGCCACGTAGGTCATATTTTTATATTTTAGTTTTCAACACAAACAGCTGCTGTTACAGCAAGTCTTAGATGGAGAGGAAGAAAGATAAAAATATACACCCTTCAATGGGCAGAACATTCAGGTTTCTCACCAGTTTATCTGCAAGGAGTGAAGGCAAACTGATGAGAATAAATTGCAGGAAAATCTCATGAAACTAAGTGGGCAGAAAAGTCAGAGGCATTTCATTGTATAAGGTCATGCAAACCTTTCTATGCTCATGAGATGATGGGCTCAGTTATGACTCAAGAAAGGGATCTAGAAATCATTAAAGTTGTATATATGACATCCTTCAATTTAAAAACTTTCAAAACAGAATATGGAAGGAAATTAGGGCAGTCAAGATACATAGTAGAGAGATCAGCAAAGTTCTTCCAGGCAGTTATTAGAAAAGCCTCTCCAGTGGGGACACAGTTGCTGATGATAAAAAAAAAAAAAGAGAGAGAGAGAGAGAGAGGATCACTTTGGACTTTCTGGAATCATACCTGTCTCCTTCCGCTGGAAGAGCTCAATATCTGTAGGTTTATCTGGAAACTCACTGAGGATGACCTCAGGAGCCAAATACATTCCATTAGTCTCTGAGTTGGACAATACACGATATTACTGTTAGAGTGAAAAATAAAAATCACCATTTATCAATCGGTGAAGAAGTTGGCCCAGTTGTGATTGTGGTCCTTAAAGCTAAGGCATCATCAGGAAGGTTATTGAAAACAATGACCAAAAAAAAAAAAAAACCTTTATCTTTTCCATATAAAAGAGCAAAAATGGATTTGCATTCACAATCATATATGTAATTCTGGTAGCTGCTCCTCAAGAAAAATTCAGCTGTCAGAAAGAAAAATATCATATATCGCTTATATGTGGAATTTTTTTAAAAAAAAGACAGAAATGAACTTATTTACAAAACAGAAACAGACTCACAGACATAGAACACAAACTTATCGTTACCAGTGGGTAGAGGGGGTAGGTAGGGATAAATTGGGAGTTCAAGGTTTGCAGACACTACTATATATAAAATAGATCAACAACAAGTTTATATTGTGTAACCCAAGGAACTATATTCAATATCTTGTAGTAACCTATAATGAAGAAGAATGTGAAAATGAACATATGTATGTATATGTATGACTGAAACATTATGCTGTACATGAGAAATTGACACAACATTGTAAACTGACTATCCTTCAATAAAAAAGAATGCAAATTTTTTTAAAAGGACAAAAATTCAGCTGATAAAAATCCTTAGAAACCCAATTAAATTGGTCAAAATGTTGGAGGGACTTTCTAGTTGTTTTTTCAGTCTGGAGAAAAAGAGGTTGAGAGGGATATGATCAAAGTCTACCAAACCATGAGAGATATGAGTAAGGTTAATATACTGGTGCAATTTGACAATCTAGTTCAATAAATAGAAAGCCTGCTATGAACCAGCACTGTATTAGGTGTTTGATATCTTTTAATGATTGAAACATTATTTTGTGGGAGAGACAAATAAAGGTAGTATTTCATTCAAATGATTATCCCAAGGGATATTCTAACTGAAACTCTAAGGTTTAAGTGTTTAGAAAAATATGTACATGTAGATTATTAAGAGTTTATTGGGGACTTTTGGTGATATTTGGAATATGTTCCTAATTATTTGAAGTGATGTTGTAGAAGTCAACCTTAACTTTCTACAAAACATCTCTTGGTTTAACTAGATAGAACATTAATGTATCCAGATTTGACATTAATTATTAAGGCTGGTTGATCTAGAAAATGACTAGGAATCATTAAATACAAGAATTTTTTTAGAGGAGTGGGATCCAGATAAAATAGTTTTCTATAGGTTTAAATCTAGACTTTTCAGTATGACATTCAAGGCTTTTGGTCAACTGACTCCATTATGCCTATCCCATTTTCTCTCTAACTCTACTCCTACAACTCACCCACCATATCCTGTCTTGGAATCATTGTCTAGTTGTTATTGCTGTTATTGTGTTTAACAAATTGTGTGTCTTAGGGTTCCTTAGAAACCTGCCCTCTTTTTTGTCTTTTTCCACAATACCTGACACAGTGCTGGTTATAGTTAGGGTAGTTCAATACTTGTTGACTTGGATATTATTGCAGGCCTCTGGAAGTGTTCGTGTAAAACAAAGACCTTTGTAACAGGCCTGTGTTCCTCAAGTCTTGCTAAGCCTGTGAACTGCCAGCTATGCTTAGGTGAATAAATAGTTCCACTGGTAATGTTTCACTGGTTTCTAGAATCATTAGGTAGTGAAATGAAGAAGAGCCCTAACTATATTACCTCTAAGATGATGCAAAACGTTTTCTGTACAGTATCATTTCATCTCTCTCTTTCTCTCTTAGATTTTGTGAAAAATAACCTGTAATTTATCTGTGACTACCTCCAAGAGAAGATCTCTTATACTAGAGAACTTCTGAGGCCATTTAATCCCTAAGAACATTACCAAGAGAAACCACTTGCTTGGCTGATGCTCTTGTCAGACAGACCATAATCAGTAGAAGCATTGTCCTCGATCAGTTTGCCATCCTTGATGAGATAGCCCTGGCCAATCTTACAGATCTTCTTGTTGATCTCAGTGCGGTGATGGTAGCCTTTCTGCCCAGCCCAAGCCACAAAGAAGGCCATTCAGGCAGGATGCCACTCCCCAATACAGGCAACTTTGCACAGTCCTTGGTGAGTCTTACAGGGCAGTTTCTTGATGTGCCAATAGCTGGTGATGCCTGGCCAGATATAAAGCTTGAGTTAGAAAGCTGCAAACAAGAACAGGCCTTGGAGAATTAACCCTGTGCTAGAATGTGATCATGTGTACTTTAAAGCATTCACGAAGTTCCCCTTTACATTTTGCAATTGAACATACCATCCTCAGTCTCCCATACTACCCCAGCCACCTGACCGCAGGGCTGTCTCAGAAGGAAGACATTTTTCCCCATGTTTCTATTGAAGTATAATATACATACAGAAAAGGTCACATATTATAATTGTACAACTCAATGAATTATTTTAAAGTGAACATACTAATGTTACCAGAACCCAGATTAAGGAATAGAAGTAGCATCTTAAAACCCCCACCTTAAGACCATACTTATCAGTATACCATCCTCCTTCTCCAATGTAAATGACTATCTTGATGTCTAACATCATAAATTAGTTTTGTCCATTTTGAACTTGACATAAATGAAATCAAACAATATGTATTTTGGGGGGTCTTTTTTGCTTAATGCTATGTTTGTGATATCCATTATGTTGCATGCTGCTGTGGGTTTTTATTTATAGTTTTGTATATTATTTCCTTGTTTGAATATACCACAGTTTATTCATTCATTCTACTGATAATGAATATTTGGATTATTTATTGTTTGAGGTTATTATAAATAATGATACTATGAATATTATTATACATGTCTTTTGGTTATATGTACTTGAATTTCTATTGGGTATATACCTAGGATTGGAATTTCTGGTAGGGAATGCACATTTTCAAATTTATTGATAATGACAGTTTTTCTCAGTGATTGCACCAATTTACATTCTCCCTGGCTATGTATGAGAATTCTAGTTGTTCCACATCCTTGCCAATACTTGTTATTATCACTCTTCCGTATTATAGCCATTCTGGTGGTTGAGTTTGTAGTAATATCTCATTGTGATTTTAACTGGCATTTCTCAGAAGACTAATCAAGTTGTACTCCTATTCATATGTTTATTATCTTTTTTAGTTATCTTCTGTGAAGTGTCTATTTTTGTACATTTCTGCACATTTTTATTGAGCTTTAGTTCTTTTCCTACAGATTTGTAGGAATTCTTTATATACTCTGGCTATGAACTACTTTTGTATTTTTTATGTTGCAAACCCTTCTCAAATTTCCTTATAGTATTCTTTGATGAAAAGAAGTTTTTAATTTTATGGTGTCTAGTTTTTCATTATTTTTCTTTATGGCTACTGTTTTTTGTGTTCCATTTAAGAAGTATTTTCCTACCTTGAGATCATGTAGATATTCTCCCATATTATCATCCAGAAGCTTTATGTTTTTGCCATTTACGTTTAGATCTACAATCCACTTGGAGTTTATTTTTGTGTATAGTGAGATATAGGGGCCAAGCTGCATCTTTGCCGTATAGATAGTCAACTGACCCAGTGCCATTTATTATAGAGAATGTCTTTTTTCCCTATTTCTCTATAGTGTCACCTTTGTCATAAATCAAGAGTCTGCATATGTGTGAGATTGTTTCTGAAATGTTTGTTTCGTTCTACTAGTCTATTTATCATTGTACCAATACCATAGTTTTAATTACTGGAGTTTATAATAAGCTCTTGATATCTGGTAAAGCAAGTCCTTCTACCTTGTTCTTCTTCTTTAAAAGTATCTTGGATGTTCTTGGCCCTTTGCCTTTCTATATATGTTTTAGAATCAGCTTGTCATATCTGACCAAAAAAAAAAAAAAAAAAAAGAGTAATTCTTAAGAGAATGACATCAGCAAGATGGTGGATTAGGAAATCCTGGACCCTCCTTTCCCCCACAAACACACCAGTTCAGCAGCAATTCATGGACAACTTCCCTTTGTGAGAAATCCAAGAACTAGTTCAAAAGCTCCTGTACTCAAGGAGAACATGAAACTAGACTCACTGAAGCCAGTAGGGAGAGTTGAGGCACCCTCTCATCAGAGTCCTTGCCACCACCATAGCACTACATGCTGAGGAAAAGACCCCCTAGCTCCCAGCTTCTCCTAGGGAGCAAGGGGTTGATTCACACATCTAGCACCCCAAGTTTTCTGAGAAATGGCTTCTGCATTTCCAGTCTTGGAACTCTGAGAGGTTTGCCTAGGGGAGAACAGAGATGGTGGCTTGGGCTGGTAAACACCATAGATCTTCACTCCTGTTGAGCACAGAGCAAGAAGACAAAAAATCCTAGCTCTCAACATTCCCCTAGACAGCGTTTATCTGTTCCTCTAGTGCTCCAACTTCTCCAGGGCTTCCCAGAGAACGGACATGTGACCTGCTAATCTAGGAGCTCTGAGGGGTCCAGCACATTCTGGCATCCTGGAGGAGAACAGAGGCAGTGGTTGGGACTGGTAGATGCCATATATCCTCCTCCCTTCTCAGTACAGAGAGAGTGAATGAAACATCCCAGCTTGCAGCTTATTCTTGGAGATGAAAGTGGAAATCTGTGTATTCAGTGCCAAAACTTCTTTGGGGCTGCCAAAAGAACTGGCAACTGTCTTGCCAGGCTTGGAGCTCTGATGGATCCAGCACAATTCAGCCACCTGGAGGTGAGTGGAGACGGCATTTTAGACTGGTAAATGCCATAGCTCCTGCTTCTCCCCTCAGCACAAAGTGAGTAGACTGAAACCAGTGCTGCTTGCTTCTCCCTGGGGAGGAAAAGAGTTGGTAGAGGCCCCCAGAATCTCTTACTAGGCTAATTGGTGGAGGTCTTCTCCTGTACAAGGTAATTCCATGAAGACTGGGAGAGGTGCTTGCTCTATGTAATATGCAGACACCAACAGAGAGTAAAGGAAAATGAAGAATCAGCAAAGATGTTCCAAACAAAGGAACACATTAAATCTCCAGAAGCTTACCCTAATAAAACAGTTATAATATTTACCTGACAGTTCAAAATAACTGTTACAAAAAGGCTCACCAAGATCAAGAGAACAATGCATGAACAAAATGAGAAATCCAAGAAAGAGAAAATATTTTAAAACTACCAAACAAATCATGGAACTAAAGAACACAATAACTGAACTGAAAATTTTATGAGAAGGATACAACAGCAGACTAGATAAAGCAAGAGAGAGGATCAGTGAACTAAGACAGCTCATTGGAAATAACTCAGTCAGAGGAACGAAAAGAAAAATAATGAATAAAGTGAAAAAGCTTAAGGGACTTATGGGGCACCATCAAGCTGACCAATAGAGGCAGTACTGGAATCTCAGAAGAAAAGAAAGCCAGAAAGCGTATTCAAAAAAATAATAGCTGAAAACATTCCAAATCTTGGGAAGGAAATGGACAACCAGATTCAAGAAGCCTAAAGAACACCAAAGAAATAAACCAAGAAAAAATCCACATGAAGATGCATTATAATTAAATTGTCAAAAGTTAAAGACAAAGAGAAAATTTTGAAAGCAGCAAGAGAAAAGCAACTTGTAATATACACAAGGGAACCACCAAAAGACTATCAGCAGATTTTTCAGTAGAAATCTTGCAGGTCAGAAGGGAGTGGGATGACATATTCAAAGTGCTTAAAGAAGAAAAAAAAAACCTGTCAACGAAGAATATTATACCTGTCAAAACTGTCCTTCAAAAATAAAAACAGATAAAGACATTCCTAGACAAATAAAAGCTGAGGAAGTTCATCATCACCACTAGACCTGCCTTACATGAAATGCTAAAGGAGTATATCAACTTGAAATAAAAGGACATTAAACAACTACATGATAGCATAAGAAAGTATGAAACTCATTGGTAAAGATAAATATATAGACACATACAGAATACTATGTTACTGTAATGGTAGTGGATGTCACTTTTATATCTAGTATAAAAGTTAAGTGGCAAAAGTATTAAAAATAACTATCAAAAGATACACAATGAATAGATGTAAAATGTGACAAAAATAATAAAGTGCGAATGGGGAAGAAGTTAGAGTGTAGAGTTTTTGTATGCAATTGAATTTAAGTTCTTATCAGCTTAAAGTAGATTGTTAAAAGATATTTTATGTAAATCTCAAGGTAACCACAAAAAATACCTCTAGAAGTTACACAAGAGAAAGAGAAAGGAATCTAAGACTATCAATACAAAAATATCAACAAAACATAAAGGAAGACAGCAAGAGAAAAAATACAGACAAAAGGCTCTCAAGACTTACAGGAAGTAACTATCAAAATGGCAATAGTATGTAAACCGACTATAACTCAATAAAAAATGGCAATAGTAAATCCTTCCCTATCAACAATTATTTTAAAAATAATTATTTTAAATGTAGATAGAGAAATTTCCCTCAATCCAAGACGTAGAATGGCTAAATGAACAAAAGCAAGACTCAACTATATGCATTCTACAAGAAACTCACTTTAGATTTAAGGACACAGATGGGCTGAAAGTGAAAGAATGGAAAAAGATAGTCTATGCAAATGGTAAACAAAAGAGAGCAGGGGTAGCTATACTTATATCAGACAAAATAGACTTTAAGTCAAAAACTATCAGATGAGACAAAGAAACACATTCTATAACAATAAAAGGGTAAATCCAACCTGAAGATATAACAATTATAAATATATATGCACCAACATCAGAGAACCTAAATATATAAAGCAAACATTGACAGAATCAAAGGGCAATATAGACGGCAATATAATTATATAGGAGACTTCAATATGCCACTGTCAGTAATGGATAGAACATCTACAGAAAAGAACTATAAGGAAAAAGACAGTTCCCTTGTAGTTCAACAACAGTATAGAGCAAATGGACCTGAAAATCATATACAGAACATTCCATCCAATAGCAGCAGAGTACACATTCTTTGCAAGCATACATATCTTTCTCCAGGAAAGATAACATGTTAGGTCACAAAACAAGTCTTCACAAATTTAAGAAGATTGAAATCATACTAGGTGTCTTTTCTTGAAAGCCATAGGAAAATTGGAAAATTCACAAATATGTGGAAATTAAACACTGCACAACCATTGAGTCAAAGAAGACACCAAAAAGGAAATTAGAAAATACCTTCACACAAAGAAAATCAACATACCAAAACTTATGGGATACAGCAAAAGCAAAGTAAGAAGGATCATAAGAGACTACTATGAACAATTATATTTCAACAAACTGAATAACCTAGAAGTAATGGATTTATTCCTAGAAACATACAACCTACCAAAATTAAATCATGAAGAATTAGAAAGTCTGAACACACCTATAACTAGTATGGAGATTGAATCAGTAATCAAAAACCTCCCAACAAAGAAAAGCCCAGGACCAGATGGCTCCACTGGTGAATCTAGCAAACATGTAAAGAAGAAAACATTTCTCAAACTCCTCCTTCAAAATGAAGAGGAGGAACACTTCCAGACTCACTTTATGAGATCACCCTGATACCAAAGCAAGACAAAGAAACCAAAAGAAAATACAACTACCAGTATCCAGGATAATATCCCTGATGAATATAGCTGTAAAAATCCTCAACAAAATATTAGCAAATCCAACAGCACATTAAAAGGATCATACACTATGACCAAATGTGATTTATTCCTGGGATGTGAAGATGGTTCAATATATGAAAATCAATTAATGTGATAAACTACATTAACCAAATAAAGCATATAAATCACATGATCATCCCAATAGATGCAGAAAGAGCATTTGACAAAATTCATCACTCTTCCATAATAAAAACTTTCAACAAACTAGAAGAAAAGGAAAATGCCTCAACATAATAAAGACTATATGTGAAAAGCTCATAGGTAGCATCATACTCAATGGTGAAACACTGAAGGTGAAAAACTAAGATCAGGAACAAGGCAAGGATGCCACTCTCATCCCTTTTATTCAACGTAGTACTGGAAGTTACTGCAATTAGGCAAGAAAAAATAAAAGTTACCCAAATCAGAAAGGAATAAGTAAAATTGTCCCCATTTGCAGATGTCATGGACTAATAAATTCAGTAAAGTTGCAGGATACAAAACTAACATACAAAAATCAATTGGATTTCTATACACTAATAGTGAACTATCTGAAAAGGAATTAGGAAAACAATCTCATTTTGGTGAGAATAAAAAGAATATCACTTACAACTGAACTAAGGAGGCAAAAGACTTATATATTAAAAACTGAAAAACATTGATGAAAGAATTTAAAGAAGATAGAAACAAATGGAAAGATATTCCATGTTCATGGATCAGAAGAATTAATATAGTTCAAATGTCCATAGTATCCAGAGCAATCTACAAATTCAGTGAAATCCCTATCAAAGTCCAATGGCATTTTTCAAAGAAATAGAACAAACAACCCTAAAATTTGTATGGAACCACAAAAGACCCCGAATAACCAAAGCAATCTTGAGAAATAAGAACAAAGCTGGAGGCATCTCATATCCTGATATCAAACTACATCCCAAAGCTATGATAATCAAAACAGAATGGTATTGGCATAAAGACAAGTATATAGGCCAATCGAATGTAACAGGGAGCCTAGAAATAAATCCACACATGTACAGTCAACTGATCTTTGAAAAATGTGCCAAGAATGCACAATGGGGAAATCCACATTTGGTGGATATTCACATGCAAAAGAATGAAATTGGATCCTTATCCACAAAAATCAACTCAAATTGGACCAAAAACTTAAATCTAAGACTTGAAGCTGTGAAACACCTAGAAGTAAACATAGAAGAAAGTTTCATAATATTGGCAATGATTTCATGGGAATAACACCAAAAGCATGGGCAACAAAAGCAAAAGTAAACAGTGGGACTAAATCAAGCTACAGCAAAGGAAACAATCCACAGAATGAAAAGGCAACCTATAGAATGGGAGAAAATATTTGCAAACCATATATCTGATAAGGAGTTAATTTTCAAAATATATAAGGAACCCCTACAACTCAATAGCAAAAACAAATAACTTAGCTGAAAAATAGGATAAAGACTTGAATAGATTATTTCTCTAAAGAAAACTTGTAAATGTTCAACATGTATATGAAAAAATGCTCAGCACCACTAATCATCAAGAAAATGCAAATCAAAACCACAGTGAGATACCACTTCACACCAGTCAGGATGACCATTATCAAACAAACAAACACAAGTGTTGGTAAGCATGTGGAAAAATTAGAAACCTTGTACAATGTTGGTGAGCATGTAAAATGGTACAGCCACTATGGAAAACAGTATGGAGTTTCCTCAAAAAATTAAAAATAGAGCTACCATATAATCTAGAAATCTTAAGTCTGGGTGTTTATTCAAAAACATTGAAATCAGTATCACAAAGTGATGTTTGTACTTCCATGTTCATTGCAGCATTATTCACATTAGCCAAGATGTGGAAACAATAGAAATATCCATCGATGCATAAATAGATATAGGAAATGTGGTATATACACACAAAAGAATACTATTCAGCATTAAAAAAGAAGGAAATTCTGCCATATGTGACAATATGGATGAACCTTGAGGACATTATACTAAGTGGAATAAGCCAGACACAGAAAGGCAAATTATGATTCCACTTATATGAGGTATATAAAATAGTCAAACTTACAGAATCAAAGAGTGGAATAGGTTTCCTAGACCTGGGGCCATGAGGGGAAATGTGGAATTACTAATCAAAATGCAGTAAGTTTTACTTAAGCAACGTAAGTTCTAGAGATCTGCTGTACAATGTTGTACCTATAGTCAACAATAATGTGTTGTATACTTAAAGTTGGTAAGAGGGTAGATCTCATATTAAGTGTTCTCACCACAGTAAAATAAAATTAAGGGAAAAAACACTCCCATGATATTTGTTTTGAATGGACTGAATCTAAAAATTAGTTTAGAGAGAACTAATATCTTTACAATATTGAGTCTTCCAATCTGTGAATATGGTCTGTATCTCCATTTATTTAGGTCTTTAATTTTTCTTGGTAATTTATACTTTTCTATGTAGAACTCTTGTACACCTTTAATTAGACTAATTCCAAGGTATTTGGTAATTTTGAAGCCATTTAAAATATCTGCAATGGAGGCTATGATCCATCACCCAAGTCCTCCTCCAGGAATGGAGGATTTATTTCCTCAGTTGCTGGGAGTGCTGCCAAAAGACAGATCTCAGCTGACAGCCCTCTTTTGAATTTGTCTTGGTTGAAGAAAATTATCTCAACCAAGGAGAATCTCCCTTCCAGGACATCCCTTATCCAGTGACTGATCAATGAGAAAGTATAAATGCCTGCGCCTTCCCCAAATCCAGAAACCTTTGAAGGGCCATACCAGTTCCAGAGCTCACCGTGAATTTGGCTAGGGTCTTTTTTGGATTGCTTTTTTCCTTTTTTTTTTTTTTTTTGCACATATGTTTGTCCCAAAAGCACTTCCTAGTAAAAGTGGTGCTTGATAATCTAAGTCTCCCAGTCTGCTTCACAGGAAAATCAACCTGGGACCATATCATTTAAAAAAATCTCATTTTTAGTTGCTTCTGGACGGTGCTTAGAAACAGTTAATACTTATTTATTGACTTTGTATCCAGCATCTTGCTGAACTCATTTATTAATCCTAGTAAATTAACTGTAGATTCTTGTGGCTTTTCAACATACACTATCACACTGTGAAAAATGACAAGTTTTATTTTTATTTTTTCCTTTTTAATATGTATACTTAACATTTTTTTCTAACCTTATTGTACTGACTTGAACCTTCAGAACAATGTTGAATAGAAATAATGGTAATAGGCCATCTTTGTCCTATTCCCAATGTCAGATGAAAAAGCTTTTAACATTCCATCTTTAGGTATAATGTTTGTTGTAGTTTTTTTTTAAGATTTTTTCTAGTTATCAACTTAAATGTTCTTTTTTAGTACTAGTTTAGTAAGAGTTTTGTTTTAACCATGAATGGATATAGCATTATTTCAGATCGTTTTCTGCATCTAATGAGATAATCATATGATTTTTTCCCCTCTGTTCTTTCAATGTGGTATTAAATCAACCTTGCATTTGCCATGCTTAGCCTTCATATTTTTATTTATTTATATATTTGAGTTTATTGTATAATTAACTTGGATTGTCATATTTCTTCCCATATACGAAATGTAAACCTGGAAGTTAAGGCTTTGACATTCGTATGAAATCACCTGTAATAATCCTGTTTATTTAAAAAAATTTCCATTTGCAAATATTCATAGTGGGTGACAGTCTACATAACACGAAACTTACCATTATAACCATTTTTAACTGTATAGTTCAATGGTATGAAATACATTCATAATTTTATGTACCCATTACCACTATCTATTTTCAGAACTCTTTCATCTTCCCAAACAGAAAATCTGTACCCATTAAACAATAATTCCTTATTCCCCTAGCCCTGGTAACTGCTATTCTACTTTCTCTTTAAATTTGCCTTAATTCTAGGTACC